>NC_081566.1:12880213-13126090 GCF_022355385.1 Mustela nigripes
TTTTTTTTTTTTTTTTTTTTTTTTTTTTGCTTAGATGCCTAAAGAATATTTTTCCTTTAATGGCCCAACTGCTTTACTGGCCATACATTAGTGTCAATTTTTCTAGATAAATTTTCTCAGTTGAATAGTACTCTTTTACTATAAAAACCCACTTAAAAAATTTTTTTTAAAGATTTTATTTATTTATTTGATAGGCAGCAATGTGGGGCTTGATCCCAGAACCCTGGGATCATGACCTGAGATGAAGGCAGAGGCTTTAACCCACTGAGCCACCCAGGTGCCCCTAAAAACCCACTTTTATTTTTATTTTTATTTCTGAAAAGTTTTCTTCAGTAATAATTTTTAATATTTCTTTTGTTGCACTGCTTTGTTTTTCTTCTTTGGGGGTGGCAGCTATTCATGTGTTGGCTCTTCTTTGGCTCTCTGTGTTTTTTACTCTCTCTAAAAGTCTTTTTTCTTTTTTAATTTTTTTTTTCCCTGTTGGACTGTTGTTCATCTTATTTCCATTCCCTTTTTCTCTTTTTGGTTACTCTAGTTGTAAAGCACACTGACAGTGAGTATTAGAGACAGGTGAGAGGAAGGGAATGGGTATTACATTAGTCAACCAACAATGCCTGCCGCAGGCTGGGATCATTGGAGGGAAGAGTCTGTCTTGAGTAAAATGAGAAAATGATATGTTTTTATGTTTTCAATGACAACAGGATGGATAATGACCAACATAAGCTCTTTTCTACATAGTTTCTGGGAGGTAGAGAGAAACTCTGCTTTACATGTGGGTGCTAGCTGTTGCTTCCAATTACATTGTTGATTTTTATTTTGCCAGGACTTGTATTTTTAGTGGTCATTGCATTTTATTTATTTATTTATTTATTTATTTATTTATTTATTTTTAAAAGATATTTATTTATTCACTTGACAGAGGTCACAAGTAGGCAGAGAAGCAGGCTTTCTGCTGAGCAGAGAGCCCAATGCAGGGCTCGATCCTAGGACCCCGAGATCATGACCTGAGCCAAAGTCAGAGGCTTTAACCCACTGAGCCACCCAGGTGCCCCTCCATTTTATTTTAAAAGACAAAGAAAGAAATTTATATTCTACACTCTTTGGGACACTTTAAGCAATAGTCTACCTCTTTTATTTATTTATATGTCTAAATAAAGTGAAAGAGGAATCCTGGGATTAGCAAAAGCTGATAAAATTATTAAGATTTATCAGCACATTAGAGCTTATAGAACTAAAAAATCTGAACTGGAAAACTTTTTTAATAGCATCATACACCAGTTCATGTAAAATTTGGGACCATAGTTGATATAAAATTAATGATACTATATTTAATAATGCAAAGGTTTTAAAGATGTGAAATTCTCATGAGCTGATTATATCTTTTTTAATCACATGTAGTTGAATAATCTGAAAAAGTTTCCTCAGTCTTTGAATTTCTGAAATTAGTATCTCCATTAAGATATTTTTATATGCTCATGGAAATTAACAGTGAAAATTTAGCCAAACAAACAATATGCTTTCTATTTTTCACTGGTATGATTTGAACTTTCATTTGAATTCCCTGAAACTAGCAGTTTAACATTTTAGGAGGTAGGTAGTGAGTCGCTTTCAAAATATGATTTTTAAAAAATGGTTTTCTCCCAAGACAGAATACATAGAGACACACAAATTTTTGTATATCCATGACCCCAGTGAAAAGACTCTGCCCTAGATATATATGTTTATAGTTAATCTTTCTCATAACTAAAATTTGGTGTACAGTTTTAAAAATTGGCAATTAAATGGTCTAGGGGAATCAGAAACTATTGAATCCTGAGTGAGCTGATTTATAGAATCTGTCAGAATATAGTTGCTACATCATTATTTAATCATCTTTTTTTAGGGTGGAATATTAAAGCTGCTCTGATAAATGAGATTATAGACAGTTGTAGCACTGAGGAAATTTGCTCAATGAAAGTTTTTCTTTTGTTAATGTACTTGAAATCAGTTCACCCAGAATTTTTTGTTCTATATTAAAAGTTTACATTTTACATTTAGTTGTCAGATACTTGATTTTAGAAATTGATTTGATGGGATGAAAAACAAACATTAAATTAATGAGGGGAATAATAAGCAATTTCAAAACCTTTCAAAATTTTGTTTTCCCAACCCTGTTCATGAATTTCCTAAAAATGTGCTAATTTATAGTTTTTCTTTTTACTTTTTTTCCACTCTGTAATGGAAATACTAATGAGCAATGGAAAAATGGAATAAATGAAATAAAGAAACAAAGAAAAAAGGAACAAAAAAACCTGTTCTGCTGTTCTAGTAGTAGGTGACTGGTCATCTTTTAATTTACAGAATGTATTAATATATGGTAATTACTAATTAAGAGTTATAAATTATTTTTTATTTCTTTTCTAAGCATTATTGCTTTGTATTTATGGAGGACAAACAAGATTATAATTCTCTGTATACTGACTTTTAGATAATTAGGGAGGCGTGGCTGCTGTATTAGTCTGGAATACAGGCAGATTATGTAGTATTTTAATTTTCTTTTATTAGTTATTTTCTTTAGTGGCACAGATACTTAAGATGTAATTATTTTATGTAGGGTACTGACTAAAACATAGACCTTTCTTTTTTTAGGAATAAACTGTATTTTAGGTACTAGAAACTTCTTTGTGACCTCTACAATTAGAAATTTATACTGGGAACATAAACATTTTACAGTGTACGCCTCTTCACATTCACGTAGCCCTCAGATTCAGTGTTCAGGCACTTAATATGAAATATCTCATTTAGTTCAGTGTATGTTAAGTCTTACATGAATTCTTTCATATATTAAATCAATTTTAAAACCTATTTAAATTGGGATGCTTGGGTGGCTCAGTGGATTAATAAGCCTCTGCTTTATGCTCATGCATGATCCCAGAGTCCTGGGATCGAGCCTGCATCAGGCTCCTTGCTTAGCAGGAAGCCTGCTTCTCCTTCTGCCTGCTGCTCCCCGGCTTGTGCTCTTTCTCTTTCTCTCTGACAAAAAAATAAAATCTTTAAAAAAATTTTTAATTAGTTTTCTCTTAATAGAGTTTGTAAAACATTGGACCACCATATTCCTTGAAGAGAGCCTTTTGTTTATATACAGTTTATTAACGTTTCTTAAAAAACTTTTTGCCTCTCTGGGCCAAACATTTCCAGTTCCTTCAGCTTTTTTGTATAGATCTTATTTTCAGATACTTAAATCATCTATGTTGTTTTTGCTGTACCTTCTTCTAAAATCTTTTATTGGTGAAGATTAGAATTTCATATATTCTAACTACCTAGGAAAGACGTGGTCATTATGGAGTAGAATGGTAAGATTACCCCCCTTTAGTTATCTTTTTACATTTTGTGCTTGCCTTTTATCTTTTAGGGTATTTTTTTGGTTCACAGAAGTAGGAGGACCAGCTGTACATTCAATTTGCCAGTTTACTAAAGAAATGAATCCATTGCTGAAAGTATCTGTTGTTCTGTGAAGCACTGTTTCTTAGATTCTTAGAGCAAAGTATTTCTTCATATAGAAGAATATAGAGAAACTTTAGTAATTACACAGAAGCAGTCCTCCACAACTATGATTTTTATTCATTCAGTAAATATTGTATTCAAGGCATTGTTCTAAATATTGGGGGTAAACTAATAAGCAAAATCTTTTATATCCTAGTGGAAAAGAATAAATAATACTACTATGTCAGGGTATGATAAATACAAGAAAAAAAGTAATGCAGGATAGAGTATAGAGAGAGTGGCAGTGGGGACACAGGGTGCCATTTTATAGACGCATAGTCTTAATTGTGCCATCTTGAAGATTTTCAGCTCTGTAGATCACTAGTGTTTGCTTCTGTTTGACATTACTCAGCATGTGTTTATTAGATAACCTTTTGTTATCTCTTCAGTGGTGCTAAGTTGGCTGCATAAAAGTGATTTGCTGCTAATCTTGACTGGTCACTTAATGTTCACTGTGTTAGGAAAATGATGAAGATGAGAACTATGTAAGAAATAATAATGTGGTATCTGTGATCGGCATATGTTTGAACTGAGTATGTGATTTAGAGGATTCAGCTTGATGATGTGCAAGTCTCCCAAAAGACATGTGATTGCTCTTAATAGTATTAAGCCTTAAGCCGTATATATCTGATACAGATCTTCAGAGGCAGAATATATAGGCTAATGCGTGCCATACTTGACTCATGTTTAACCTGGTCCCACCTTACCACAAATCTTAACTTCCACTCAACTAGGCATCTGCATGAAGATTCTGAGCCTCTGATTCCATACCCACCAACCCATACCCTACACCATCTGCTTCTCAAGACATGTCCTGCCTTTCTTTAATAAGCCCTTTTTCTTCTTGGCTTATGCATAATCAAATCAAATATAGGGCTCAAGTTGCTGTCCTCCTTAAAACTTTTCTTACTGACTTTATTCCACAATGATAAAACCTTTTTCTAAAGGTCTCCTCCACTCAGTCTGTGCCATACATTTTTAAAGAATTAATTAATTAACCCAAACTGTGCAGAGGGACAGAGGGGGAGAGAATCTCAAGCAGACTCCCTGTTGAGTGCAGAGCCCAACACGGGAATTGATCTCATGATTCTGAGATCGTGACCTGAGCTGATATCAAGAGTGAGATGCCCAGGTGCCCCTGTGCCATAAATTTTTGTGTATATACCATTTTATATATTTCTAGTTTTGTCTTCTTTCCCTAACAAGTGAATGAGCTTTTTCAGAGCTGTACAGTGTCCAGTATCTCTTCACACTACGTAGCTATAGGGAAAACTTCTGACACCAAATGTGTCGATTTCCCACACCAAGAAATTTATCACTTCTCTGAACAACAACTGGGTGTCTTATAGTTTATTCATTTATGACACTAAATGAATTTATGAATTTAAATAAATGAATTTATTTATGACACTATTCATTTATGACACATTTATTCATTTATGACCTAGAATTACCACAAAGGCACAAGTTAAGGGCTCAGTCCCATGAGACCACGCTCTACTTCACATGGTAGTCATGAGTCTTGGTCTCTTGTACTTCTGCCAAGCTGGCTGTAAGTCTGGAGTTCCCACAGCCCACTCCTCTGGTTTGATAATTTGCCGTAGCCCACAGAACACAGGGAAACACTTCACTTATTACTACTTGCGAATTTATTATAAAGGATACAACTCAGGAACAGCCAAATGAAAGAGATGCATAGATTAAGGTTTGAAAAGGGGGCTCCATGTACCACCCTCCCATCACCTTGGTGTGTTTCCCAACCCAGGAGTTCTCCAAAACCCTTTGTTGAGGATTTTGATGATGGTTCCATTAGGTGAACATGATTCATTAAGTAACTGGCCAGTGGTGATTGAACTCCATTTCCAACCTCTCTCCCCTCCCTGGAGAATGGGGAGTTGGGGCTGAAAGTTTCAACCCTCTCATCATCACATTGTTTCCTGTGATAACCAGACTTTCATCCTCCTGAAGTTATCACATTAACCTAAACTCCAGCATGTTTGAGAGGGGCTTCTTTTTTTTTTTTAATATTTTATTTATTTATCAGAGAGAGAGGGAGAGCGAGCGAGCACAGGCAGACAGAATGGCAGGCAGAGGCTGAGGGAGAATCAGGCTCCCTGCTGAGCAAGGAGCCCGATGTGGGACTCGATCCCAGGATGCTGACCTGAGCCAAAGGCAGCTGCTTAACCAACTGAGCCACCCAGGCGTCCCAGAGAGGGGCTTCTTATAAACAACAATAAAATGTATCCCTTACTCCTACTCAGGAAATTTCAAGGTTTTAGGAGCTCTGTGGCAATAACCACAGATGAAGACCAAGTATATATTTTCTCATATCAAAATCTCACAGCAGGCGAGGATTGGACATGAAAAATGGGCCCTGAGTATGTTGTGCCAGTGAAACTCTGTAGCAGCCTGTGAGACTGTACTGACTCTTCAGAGGACTCTGATCATTTTCTGTATCTTTTTGCATGTGTGCAACCCAAAGCAAAATTATTTGTGTAGTTGGTTGATTAGAAGATTATTTATAAATAAAAACTGGTATCAATTTCTGTTTTCATATTACAGTGTCATACCGAACAGCTAAAAGATAATAATTAGACCAGATGAGCATCACTCCTTTGGATAGTTGGTCAAAGATGCACTGGACAGAAACATTTATTCAACTCCCAAAACTGTTGTTAGGCTTAGAATATTATTGAATTCAGTAGTAAAAATTTGTTATTCTATGGTGAATGATAAGGCCCCGATCTGGTAGTGCTTTTTTTGTGTGTTGTAATGTCTGTAAATTAATTTCTCCCTTCTGTATGTGGCCTGATGTTTATCATTTTGTGATCAAAATGTTTATTGTATATTTCTACTTTGGGATGTAGTCTTCCTTTTTTATTTTTAGGGCACTAGATTAATGTGTTGTTTGATAGCTAATAAATTAAGGTACATTTGGGGGCTATACTCCTACATTTTATAGCTATTAGGTTACAATAAAAGAAAAACTTTAGTGTGTTTTTCTTTCTTCTTAAAAGACAGATGCAGCTGTGATGGAGGCAAGTTAACTAAACCCTACTTTTTGTGGTTTTTAAGATTTTATTTATTTGAGAGAAGAGAGAGAGAGACCTCACTAGAGGGCAGGGTCAGGAGGAGGGACAGAGGGAGAAGGAGATGCAGGCTCCCTGTTGAGCAGGGAGCCCAATGCAGGACTCAGTTCCAGGACCCAGAGATCATGACCTGAGCCAAAGGTAGATACTTAACCAACTGAGCCACCCCTGTGCCCTAAATCTTACTTTTAATTCTTACTTGTGACCACAAATGAACATTTCCTATTACTTTTAAGATGCCTGACACTTTTATTTATATATATATATATATATATATATATATATATATATATATATATATATATATATGTATATATATATTTATGTGTGTGTGTGTGTATATATATATATATATATATATATATATTTTTTTTTTTTTTTTTTTTTTTTTAAAGAGAAGGGAGTTGGGGGGAGGTTAACAGGCTCCATACCCAGCATAGAGCTCAGTGAGGGGCTCAGTCCCACGACCCTGTGCTCATAAAGTGAGCTAAAACTAAGAGTCAGATGCTTAACTTTAGCCACCCTGGTACCCCAAGATGCTGGTGCTTAAGTAGACATCCTGCTGTGACTTCTAGTATATTCACTGTGATAAACATTCCTTCCTGAACCCTGAACTTAAATAATTTAGTTCATTACTTCTTAACCAGCTGAGCCACCCAGGCGTCCCTTAGTTCATTACTTCTTAAATGTAAATAAGGTGTGCTGGCTTTAATTCTTTCCAATATAGTTTTATAGAAAGATGTGAAGTTTTTTGCTTTTTATTTTTATTGATACACTTCCCCTTACAATTCAGTTTATTCTTATCTGGAGGTTTCTGATCCTGTATTTAAAGAACTCTGGATATTAAGTTGAGGTGGGTTGGGAATCCAGTGGAGAAAGAACACATTCCCAGTGAGTATGGACTGCAAAAGTCTTTCCTAGTTAAATATTTTATAGGTGTCATTTTTATTTTCTAGCTCCCATAATTTCAGTTTCAACAAGTGATATAAAGCAGTAAATCCCCAAATGTACTAGCTTAGGAGGCCAAATTGTGAATATATATTTAGTTTTTAAAAATCTTACCAACTCATCACATTTTCCAATGAGGTTGAAAATCTCCCTCCTAGGGTGGTAGGGGAGGTATATTTGGTATGAAGGGATAAATTAGGGTAAATTTTTATAGTTATCCTCTTAGCTTCTATTTGACTTTCTTTCATAGTTGGTGTATGAATTCTTCTTAAGATTTTTGGAGAGCCCTGATTTCCAGCCTAGCATTGCAAAGCGATACATTGATCAGAAATTTGTCCAACAGGTAAGGAATTCTTAATGTCTTAAATTTTCTTATGTTCATCTTAGCAATGATTAACTTGTGATTAAAATAGTCTTTCAGAACTTAAATGGTTTATTTCACTTTAATAGCATTTAATACTCTCGCCAGACAATTAGGGTAAAGGTGAAGTAGCTTTGACAATATCAGAGTATTTTAATCAAGAGTGAGCTTCTAATGAAGTCAGTTGAATTATCTTATCCAATACTGAATTCTCAGTTACTTTTAAAGACCAGAAAGCGAGCTTTTCTGCACAGTTTGAAAAAATTTGGTATGACCATTCAATCTAAAGGCAAGAAGCCTTCTTTTAAATTGTTAAGTCTTTGACCTTGAACTTTGACATATGTTTTAAGCATTGTGACTTTGAAATGACAGAGGAAAAGTGGAAATGGAATCCTTGTTGGGAGTTTGGGATTAGGCTCCTTTCCTGCTGTTTATTACCAGTGACCTTTCCTTTTTCCTTTCCCCTTCCCACCTTAGGCATTCTAGCTACCCATTTCCTAAGCCACCGATAAATGGGATCTTTAAGAAGAAAAGGAGATAGTGAAACATAGTGTGATACCTTCTTTTTTTTTTTTTTTTTTTAAGATTTATTTGAGAGAGAGAGCATGCACACACAAGTAGGGGGAGGAGCAGGAGAGGGAGGCTCAGACAGACACCCTGATGATCACTGAGCCTGACACAGGGCTCAGTCCCCTGAGATCATGGATCAGGACCTGAGCTGAAGTCAAGAATCGGCTGCTCAAATGACTGAACCACCCAGGCTCCCCCTTCTTTTGTTTTATAAATTTGTCACTAGCTATTATTTTTTGGAACCTACCTACTGAAAATTAATTTCTCAGAATGTGTTCATTTTTATTTTCAAAATCTTTTCCAACAGTGTAAAAGCCTCTTTTTAATTATGGGGAATTGGCTGGACCTAGACAAGATTGTGAAGGAGACCAGATCTTTCTAGGTTCATTTTTTTCCTCTGGAAATTTATCTCCGTATGTAAGGTCTCATTAGGAATTTGATACTCTCTTCTTCGAGAGTTACTTGCATTTTCAAGAAAGAGAAGATGAGTGAAAAGGTGGTGATGAACCCAGTGCTAAGGCTGGGATTAAAATCGCTAGGACCTTTCCTGCCCTCTTAAACACCAGTGTATGATAAAGATTCTACAAACACGAGTTCCACATATTTGGAATTCACTTTTGATCAGTTATAACTACCTCGGACCTCACATAAAGTATTCTTACTAGTTGCTGTGAGTGTACTGATTAATGGAGAATATTGTCAAGATATGTCCTTCACCCATTCAAGCAGCTCCTCATAAATTACGAAGAAATATTAGGTGTGTGCTAACAGTAAAATTTACATTTCAATCACAAGTAAAGGTAAGATTAGATGGAGTTTTGTTATTTTGGTAATTGCAAATGAATACGTATTTATTTTCTCTTGTAGCTCTTGTGTGCTACAGGAGGAATATAGTGTATATTGAGGAACTCTATGATATATCATATTAAATTGTGTTTAAGATAGAAGGGTGAGAGGAACAATTGCCTTAGTGCTTCTTCAGTCTGGATCTTGAGGTGTTTCTGCTTCTGGATTATTCCACGGGTTTGAGGGGGAACAGGAAGAAAACTGGTAGAGTGGGACCCATTTTCTGCCTTCTCTAAATATATGAATTACCTGAGAAGCTAAAGCCCAATAATTTGTTCTTAGCAGTTTAGATGACTGTACTTTCATATAGCACTTCCTTAGTTATTCTTATTATGTTACTTTTGTATATATCTTAGGTTTTATAATTTGAAATTATTTGATTACATGGTAATTTTAAGACTTAGAAGTACAGGAAAAAAAACCCTTAAATATAAATGTGGATACTCATCATTTCAAGAGAAAAAACACTTGTGTAATTCCAAGTTATATTCAAGTCACAGGATTTCAGAAGAAAAAAGGAAGCTAAGAATTAGTGAGGGCATATTTTATGTGCCAGGCACTGTTCTTATATGCTTTTATATAAACAACTAGACCATGTCTAATTCCACACAGCTAATAGCTGGGAGAATTAGGATTAGAACTAGACTATGATATAACTTTCATTTAAATAAAAACAAGACTAGTTTTTTGTTTTTTTTTAAGATTTATTGATTTATTTGATAGCACAAGTGGGCAGAGAGGCAGGCGGGGTGGGGGGGAGCGGACTCCCTGGTGAGCTGAGAGCCCAGTGTGGCCCTCCATCACAGGATCCTGAGGCCATGACCCAAGCTAGAGACAGAACCTTAACTCACTGAGCCACCCAGGCGCCCCAACAAGATTAGTTTTAACCTTCCTCATTTTATCAATGATGAAAAAACTCAGAGGTTATTAATTACCCTTAAAAGCAGTTAGATATAACAGCCAGAATGAGAAACAATTTACTGAGTACTAGGTTTGTGTGTGTTTTATTACATGAATTTATATCTATTTATATTTCTAAATAGATTATTTAATACTTCAGAATAGGTTTCTTTAAATAGATTTGAAACTCAGCTATCATCTATTCTCTAGTTTTTTTTTCCTGAGGATCAACTTATACTAGATTATATTTGTTCTTGAATTAAACATGTCAGCCTTAACAATGAAAGGCCCCTTTTATTAATTTGAAAGCTTATCTTCTAAGTAAACCCAATATCAGAAACTTGGATCTGAATGTCTCAAGTGAGTAGGTTAGCCATTTTTAATTAGAATAATTTGAACTGAAATTATTAGGTATATAAACATAACTTCTTACACTCTGGATATTTTTGGCTGGAGCCTCATTCAGGATTTTAATAACCTAGTGAACAAAGAATACAAACTGTAAACCAGACATTTGTTTAGGGGTATATAAATATGACTAAAGTCATCACCACTCTCAAAAAATACTCACTCTAGTAGAAGAGATGCATATGTAAACAATTACATATAATTCAAGACAGAATGGGAAAAGAACTTTGATGAGGTTCAGAGCTTGCCATCTCTACTATAATTAACAGTATCAAAGTACAGAACACAGAATTTCTTGATGACTTCATATACGAAATTACATTCTATAGATAGGGAGTATTTTAAAATTTTTCCTCGGAAAATCCAGTGTTTTATTTAAAATATAGTAATACCACTTTTTGATCTGCAGGCTTGATTTTTAGTGTAAAAGCTTTGGTTTGTTCAAAAAGAGCTTTGGTTTGTTCTTTCTAGTAAACCATAAATACTCATTTGCACATATGTATTTTTTAAACTTCATTTATTTATAATGACTTGCAGTTTGCAAGCTTAAGATCTTTGTATGTAGTTTTAAATTATTAGCATGAAAAATCTCAAATTTCAGCACTCTAAAATTATGAGCCAGGGTTAGTCGTCAAGAATAGGATAGAATTTTAAGATGAGTGGCAAGGAAAAAAAAAATCCCACTTTTTTGAAGTTTATATTATGTTGTTTTTGAAATGAAGTGAAAAGAAATACTCCTTAGATTTCTTTAGCCTCAATATTTATCAAGAATAAAATCAACCTAAGGCAGAATCTTTAAGAATCTTTAAAAAAAATTTTTTTAAGATTTCATGGGTTATCTCTAAATCAAATTAGAATAAAGTGAAGTTTTAGCTCAATTATTTTTAAAAAGTAATTTCTCAGATTTTTTTTAAAGCTCCTGGAGCTTTTTGATAGTGAAGATCCCAGAGAACGTGACTTCCTGAAGACTGTTCTGCACCGAATTTATGGGAAATTTCTTGGATTAAGAGCATTCATCAGGAAACAAATTAACAACATTTTCCTCAGGTAAACTGGTCCTATATTCATATATAGTACTTTTTTCCCCCTCCGTGTGTTTTTATTCTAGTTCCTTTAGATTAACTTTTAGTATCTGAACTCTCTTAACCTTATTAGTATTTGAGTCATTTTGTGGGTGTCATTTGATTGCATGTAACTTTTTAGAAACTTGCAACCTACTTCTCGTGTAATGAAGACTGTTTTTAATACCTAATACCAATGTTCATATTTAAAATTTATTGAATTTGTCTAGTTACCCATTTGAGCTTTTTGTTTAAAAAAATAAGTATAAATACTGTTAAAATAATTTGATCTTGAAAGTACTTTCATTTGTTTTTCTGACAAAGCTAAATTTATATGGAGCCTGTATTTTGACTCCTTTATAAGTGATACTGTGTTAAGTAGTTGCTTCTGATGAGATTTAGCTTTAATATATCCACATTTCAGGTTTGGTTGGTTTGTGTTAATGGGAAATCTGGCAAAATTAGGCTGGCATTCCTGTGTTGTAACAATTAGAAACCAGTAACAGCGGTCTCCCCTGGAGAGAGCATCTCTCTGCAGGTCTCTGTTCTCCTCCTCGCCTCGTCTACTTTACTCATTTAACACCTCCCCTGTCCTGTAGGCATTTGAGTTTTTTACTTCCTGCTTTAACAGCAAGCCTAATCTTGGAAAGCTAGGCAGCCTGTATAGTTTAGGTTTTGCAACGCTATGAATAAAAATGTTTTTATGATACATGGGTCCTTTTCTCTTGGATTTTCCTATGGGTAGAAATTTCCTATTTTGAAAAGTATTTCCTTGAGAAAACCCATCTTTCTTTTAAATTTTTAAACAAAATAAAATATTCCAGGTGAACTAATATTCCATTATCATTATGGCTAGTTTTAGCAAAAGAAGTTACTAATTTGGGACAAAATAGTTTTACAAAGAATTCCTGAAGCATGCTTGTATGTTTCTTATAGTTGCCTTTAGGACTGATTTCTTGACCTTCCTGCCTCTTCTCTTAGTTTAGTTTACTAATATTTGAGTTTTTATTATATCTATCTTTATTTTAAATTCAGGTTTATATATGAAACAGAGCATTTCAATGGTGTTGCTGAACTCCTTGAAATATTAGGAAGGTAAGTCAGTTTTTTTGTTGTTTTTAAAGAGATAGCTTTGAATGTTTTATGTATTAGAATCCTAGCTGGGGTTGGAGAAATTATTTCGTATTTTAGAGTTTAAATATAGAGCACAAGACATAGTTTCTCAACTGAATTCTTTTTATAGCTTTTAAGCGGTCAGCATATTCAAGTACTTGCCATGCAAGACATCTGTTTTAGAATAGGCCGCCTGCTTCTGAAGCTGTGGCATGTTTTATGCCTGATCTTAGCAGACCGCCACAGAAATTCATAGGATCTGATTGGGAAGAAATGAAGTAAACTATAATGAATCTTTGATAAACTTATAAGAATTCTTGTTGAGACATTGATAGGCCATTCTTAATCTATCTGTTCTTTTCAGAGCCTTTTAGTTTACGTGAACATTTTGCCTTCCTTATTCATCACACAGCAGTATTAACTTGAGAAGATGAGGCCCTCTCTATTTATAGTTAGAGAATGATTATGGAGAAAATACTTAATTTCAGATTTTTCAGCAAAGTAGGGAAACTTCAGAGTTCAGAAAATATTGGAAGTTTAACAGCATTGTGATACTGATCTCCCTGTGGCTTTATGTAGGAGAATAAAGGCAATAATGTATGAAGTGATGGGCTTTATAGAAAATAAAGACAAATTATTTAGTGGGACTTTAATTGGCAGTCCCAGTTCTCTTTTTGGGACCATTGAATGACTTAGAGGAACCAGACAAGTTTGAAGATGGGTAAGTCATTCAATACCAGGACTGAAGCAGAACACTGTTCCTTATATACTCATGGATATAATTTTTGGAAATGAAGTAGTAACTACTTAACCCTTCCCCCTGCCTTTTTTTCCCTCCAGTATTATCAATGGCTTTGCATTGCCACTGAAAGCAGAACATAAACAATTTCTAATGAAGGTTCTTATTCCTATGCATACTGCAAAAGGATTAGCTTTGTTTCATGCTCAGGTAAGTTTCAGACATTTCAAATCAAATGAATATTGTTTCAGACGCTGATATAAAGGCAGAGAAATGGAGAAATATTGAGGAAGGAATTGTAGGTATAATTAATTAAGCAATTTGCTTTATAAATTGCTCAGGGCAAATTTTCATTATAACTTAAAAGTATTATGATATTTAGCTTTATTAAATAAGCTCAGTACACTTTAAGTATAAATATAGGAGAGATAATACCAAGTTTTCCTCTTTTCTGGTCTGGGCCCTGACTTTGAAACTAAAATGTTAGCTTTAGTCCTATGTTTCACTTAACTTTACATTCAGAAGGTAACTACTGAAAAAAGAACATCTTTTTTTTTAACCTAGAAGTTTCTTTCAAGGTTAAACATCACACAGTTGTGAGTATATACATGTTTATGTATTGAGATACAGAGTAAACTTTATTAAAAATGAGGTAGTCATTTTTGTTAACTAAATATAAAAATCCGGTATCACTGTTGTTTCATTTAGTAGTATTTATTAACTATCCCTTTCATTTTAGCTAGCCTACTGTGTCGTACAGTTCCTGGAGAAGGATACTACACTAACAGAACCAGTAAGTGGTCTATTTCTTTGGTTTTTTTTTTGAAGATTTTATTTATTTATTTGACAGACAGAGATCACAAGTAGGCAGAGAAACAGGCAGAGAGAGAGGAGGAAGCAGGCTCCCCGCTGAGCAGAGAGCCCGATGTGGGGCTCGATCCCAGGACCCCTGAAGACATAGGCTTTAACCCACTGAGATACACAGGCGCCTCTGGTCTATTTCTTTTTATTTCTCTAATCTACATTGTAGTATTTTGTTACAGCTTTCTTTATGTCCTTGTAAAGTTGTCACACAGTAGTAGTACTAACTTTAGAGTCATTTAGAAGGAATGTTAATCTGCATTCAAAGAACAGTGTTGGAAGGGGGAATTCTGTCAAGTTAGAAGTTGTGTCTTAAATAACTTAAATACAGATTAATGTTGAAGTGTGTGATGACAGGATCCAGTGACTACAGTGGAATTTTATATGCATATTATCTTCACTGATAATCTTTTTATTCATTCACTTTTTTAAAAGATTTATTTTTAGAGAGAGAGTGCACATATGAGCTGGGGGAGAGGGAGAGAATCCCAAGCAGATTCCCCACTGAGCACAGAGCCCTAAGTGGAGCTCAGTCCCGTGCTAGAGTTGGATACCTAACCAACTGAGCCACCCAGGCACCCCCTCATTCACCTTTTTAAAATTAAAACATACTGTGAGGGTCCCTGGAGTTTTGTTTTGTTTTTAGAAATAGGATTTTCCCTCTTAACAATGATAAACCATATGATAGGGGTTGAAAATGTTTCCTTGCCTTTGGCGATCAAAATGTAATCTTGGGATAAAGGTTGTTTATGAATCGACAGAGCAATTCAGTCTTTGAATTCTGCTATTTGCCTGCAATGAGAAGATTCAAGAGAGAATAAAAATGTTATTATGAACACTGAAGATCCAAGGGAAAAAAAGACAGGGAGAAAATAGAAAAGTATGAAGCAGACAAAACAATCTTTTAACATTGATGTATTTTGAGTGAATATTTTCAAGGCATCCTAAATCTAAATATTTAAACTAAGAGTTCTTGAAGAATAGCAAAGGATTTGAAGGATTTAAATAAGGTTTTCTTTATTATAAAGTTATTTAGGTTATCCCTACGCATGCTTGAAAAGTTTATGAACTTAGTATTCTTCCTCTGACTTGAACCTCCTATAAAGGAACATATTTCTTCACTCCCTAATACTTAGAGTTTTTGAACTTTTAGATTTGCAGATCTTTCTGGAAACAGCAAAAAACCCGGTTTCTAAAGACAAGTCAGGAGAATTAGAAGCCTAGTACTTACATGAAACCACATAAACCTCTAAAGTGAATTAAAACTTTAATTCACTAAATTAATTCAGCTGAATTAAAACTTGGATTCACTAAAGTGAATTAAATCCATGGTGCTTCTCCTCAGAATTAAGACAAAACCCATAACATAATAAGTCATGGTTCATAACTGAATTGTAGATAGATATGATTTAAATATAAATTAATATGGGGTGGAAAAGGGAGAAGATAGGTGATTTCTTTTTAAAGAGTAGATTGGGGAGAGGGATAATGGCTAGATAAAGGTCTCTCTTAGGTGAGCTGTGTTAACGGAAATAGAAACAGGATGAGAAGGTAGGAAGGTAAATGTCCAAAGGAAAAGTTTTCAACTCCTAAAACCTGTAGATATACAGAACTCTGCAGTTTCTACCATAGACCATTCAGCACCCAAATTATGGCCATGATACTTGTTTCAGCCTTCATACTCATTCTCTAGAAACCTGGTATTCGTATAAAGCGTCTCACAAATCATAAATAAGATATAGGTACCTATATTTTGTGTGCCTATATCTTCAATTGAAATTATTTTATTTTCTAAAATGGAAAAGACTATTATTACTTCTGTTTATGAAAATAATTTGTGTTAATTTGGTTCACACAATATAAAATCATAAAGTACAAGTTGGAGGAAATTCCTTAAAATCTTGTCCCCTAAAAGATAACCATCTTCGGTGAATATATTCCTAGAAATTTTTTGTATGCATATATATGTGTGTGTAGGTTAAACAGTGGGACAGTGCTAATAAGGTTTTTCCACAATGTGGCTACCTCTCCATATTAATCTGTTTCATTGTTTTCACTGGTAACATCAAGATTCCATTATATGGCTTACCGTAACACACTGAATCTTTATTAATGAATACATGAGTAGTTAAAACATATTGCTGGGTGAGGGGATGTTTAGGATGTTGGAATTTTTCTGTGTCCTATCTGTGATGCTGGTAACAGAGAAAAAATTCTATGTGTGTATAAAAGCCCTCAGGATAGCACACCCCAAAAAAAAAAAATTACTGTATATGGGTTTTTTTAAGTATTTAATTTTTAAAAACTTTTAGGTGATCTGAAACTCATGACCCCAAGGTTAAGAGTTGCATGCTGTACCAACTGAGCCAGCCAGGTGTCCCATGTATATAAATGTTTAAATATCATTAAAATTAAAACCATGTTGCTGGGTCGAAAGTACATTGAAATTTTTATATACTCCAAGCTGCCTTCCAAAAAGTTTGAACAATCTAATATTCCAGTCCAGAGTCTGAAGATGCCTTTTCCCTCACCCAGGCCAATGCTCAATATTAAGCTTTAACATTTTTGCTAGTCAAGTAGGTATGAAATATTTTTTAAAGATTTTAAAATTTTCCCTTTTAACTTAAAACTGTAATGAGTTGAACTGGAATTTCTGGAAAAAGGTATAAGGGGACAAGTAGTAGTGGTCTGTTAGTATGTAGTTAACACTTGGTTTAATATAAGGTTTTACAATGTGTTCACTTAAATTTATGATCCCTTCCTTGTATTTTGGTTATCAAGATGGTGCTAGCTATGAAATAAATTGGGAAGCTCTCTGATGGTTCAGATGGTTTTAAGTAACAGGAATCCTTTGTTCCTTAGTTTCTCCCTAAAATAACTTATCTCCCCCACTCATTATCGTGTTTTTATTTTCTTACTAATGTAAGTAGCACTTACTATTAAAATTACTTCTATGTTTAATGGATAATCTGAGTTTAATGGAAAATCAGGGATCTCATCTGTCTTGTTCATCACTGTATTTCTAGCATCTGAACAGTATCTGGTACAAAGGTACTCAATAATTATGTTGGATTATTTAAAAGTATAAAGCTGAGGAGTTAGATATGAAATAATATTAATCTACTTCAGACTGAATATTGATATAATCACAATTGCTAAGAATTCCCTGGGGTTAACCAACTTCATTGCTTAATTTGTGCTGAACTTTTCCCCTTTTGCAGGTGATCAGAGGGTTGCTGAAATTTTGGCCAAAAACATGCAGTCAGAAAGAGGTAGGTTGTTCAACAACAAAAAAAGCACAATTTTATTATCATTTTTAATCTTAGGGCTAAATTATAAATCATGCTTCTTGGGGTGCCTGGGTGGCTCAGTCGGTTAAGCATCTGTCTTGGGTTCAGGTCATGATCCCAGGTTCTGGGATTGAGCCTACATCAGGCTCCCTGTTCAGCAGGAAGCCTGCTTCTCTCTCACTCTGCTGCTCCCCCCTCTCAAACTCCCCCCACTGGCTTCTCTCTGTCAAATACATAAAATCCTTAAAACAAACAAAAAACATGCTTCTATGGGCTGGCTATATTGTCACTGCCACCAAGCAAGAGGTGGTGGTCTTTTGGGAATTAGACTTGGTGGGAAAGCTGAACATTATAGTAAATTGTATATATAATCAAGACCTTAATTTTGTCCACTGTGTAATTTGTAGGTTAACCTTCTCATTTGTAGTTTTGTATGTTAACATCATGTAATTTATGTTTCTTAAAAGAAAAATTTTTTTAACCTAGGTGATGTTTTTAGGAGAAATTGAAGAAATCTTAGATGTCATTGAACCCACACAGTTCAAAAAAATTGAAGAACCCCTTTTTAAGCAGATATCCAAGTGTGTATCCAGTTCCCATTTTCAGGTATGATATTTTCAGTGAAGCCATTTTTATACTATTATTTCTTTTTTCTCTTGAGTTTTGACATTTCTAAATGTCTTCTTAGGTTGCAGAAAGGGCATTGTACTTCTGGAATAATGAATATATTCTTAGTTTGATTGAGGAGAACATTGATAAAATTCTGCCAATTATGTTTGGCAGTTTGTACAAAATCTCCAAAGAACACTGGAATCCGTAAGTGTCTTTTGTGTTGATGGTGTTATTCTTGTGTTTGTGTTTTTTCTTTTGATCTAACTCATGAAACCTATACAGACTTGGAACAATATTATTCCAAGATTAACATCACAATGCTGTTCTATTGTGTACTTGATATACATACAGTTAATTATTAAGTTCTTGGTTTCAATTTAATCTCGCACTACTGTGAGGTCAAACCCAGGTGGGGAGACCAAGCCAGTTTCTGCAGAGGCGGCACAAACCTCATGGGTTAGCACTCGCAGGGAGAGAGAGGTTGGAGCGCTTAAGGTCACATCAGCAATTTTCAGATTGTGCATGTATTCTAACCTCTGTAAAACCCTTATCCTACTTTCTATTTTTCTTACAAGTTATATTCTCATCTTTTACTACTGTTAGCTTGAGACAGTAGACTATAGAACAGACATGAAAGACATTTTAAGAATTTAAGCATAATATATAAGGCAGACATAAATTTTGAAATCAGACCATCTCTGTCGCCACTGGCTGTGTGACCCTGAGCAAATTATTAAACCTCTTGCACTTTAGTTTATCATCTCTAAAATGGATTAAGTGAATCAGCCACCATTTAGGGATGATAATGTTACATTTCCTGTGACCCAACACTGCTGATTTTCATTTTAGGACCATCGTAGCACTGGTATACAATGTGCTGAAAACCCTAATGGAAATGAATGGCAAGCTTTTTGATGACCTTACTAGTTCATACAAAGCTGAAAGACAAAGGTATTTGGAATTTTTAATTACCAGGTTATCTATACATTTTAGATTAGTTGAATGTGATTCAATCCAATAAGGTTTCTTGCCCAAGTTAAAATTACAGTGTTTAAGTCAGTTACATCTAGACTTTCAAATTGTAATGCTCAAACTCTTCTAAGTCCTTTCCAAATAAAGAGGTTTCCCTGCTGGTTGGATTGCAGTTTTGATGTGGATTATAAATCCTGTTTCTCCTTCCGAGCCTTAGAGTTCATCAGTCTGGCAGCACCTGCATCATGAAATACAATTTGACCTATGTATTTATGAAAATCGTTTCTCCAGATGGGCTTCCGCAGCGAGCTTTACTCCTCCGAGGCTCTCTGCACAATGTTTAATAGGGCTAAGTTGCCTATTTTAACAAAGTGGTATCTTAAAAGTTCAGAATAGTTCTTTTTTGGTCGGAGGGAGCTCACATAGTCTGCTTCTGGCTCAACTAGGACTATTTTGTTCCTTGCAACAGTCAATATTTTAGAGATGCTAACACATAGCAGCATTGACAAACCTGCCTAAGTGATCACCTCTTTGGAGAACTTCATATATGAAATAAATGAGAAGAAAGTGATTGTTTCAAACATGAGTAACGGCTCTGCCTCCACCCACCCATCATTGGAGGATAATAGCTACCATTTACTTCTAAGAAGTTTATTACCTATTGTTTAGGAATTTATAGTCAAAAGAGATCAGCTTTTCCACTCAGGGGTTTCCTGTGGCAGGTGGAACAAGAATAGCTCTTCTTCAGGGCCATCCTAGTGTCCCTCAGCGACTCTTTTTATTAAAAAAAAAAAAAAAAAAAAAAAAAACAAGCACCTTTCAGGCAGGAAAAGAAATTAGGTATATAATTTCAACTTCAGGAAGCAATGGGGAAAAAGATGATTAGAATCACATGAAACTTGTATATTTCACATAACTAAGAATCATCATCATATCTACAAAACCCTATCTTTATGACTATATGAACCATGTTCATATAGTCCTTCACAATAATTGGGCCCAAGTTATTCAGAAGTGTTTCTTAGATTTGAAATTAAACAGTTGAAACAAAAAATATTTTGAATTTTGTTTTCTTGACTGGTTAGTGGCTAGAGAGATGATTCCACCCAGAAGTGGCTGCGGCCTGACCTCACAGCCACCCTTCAGTCTCCGGAAAAGGATGACCATCGCGGCTCCAGTGATTGTAAGAGGGTTAGGTGAGAAAGTGAATGTAATGAGGCACAGATGACAGTAGCAGTCGTGGGTGAGAACATGCAGGGAAAGCAAGGAGTAACTCCGAGCTGGTACAGGAGATGCATAGAGGTGTTAGTCACGCAGGACAGTGATAGAATATTAGGTGCTCCAAGTAATTGGCCTCAAAATGCTTCAGAAAAGGGATTTAAGGGAAATGTGGGTGAATAATATGTTCCCCAGCAATCTGCCAAACAGTAAGTTCCTTAAAGGTTTCTGACTACAAAAATTTTGGTTTATCTACAGAGAGAAAAAGAAGGAATTGGAACGTGAAGAATTATGGAAAAAATTAGAGGAGCTAAAGCTAAAGAAAGCTCTGGAAAAGCAGAACAGTGCTTACAACATGCACAGTATTCTCAGCAATACAAGTGATGAATAAAAAAAGCCCACCACCTCTGTTGGATAGGCAGTTTTGTACACTTTTTTGAAATATGTAAAAATTATGAAACAAACCTCTCAGTATAATATAATTAAAAGGCCAACTTTTTTTCTGGCAACTGTAAATGAAAAATATGGACTAAACATAGCCGTGTGCTCTTATCATGGCCACAGTATATTGTAACCTCTGTCTAATCATGGATTTATTGTGTCACTTCTCAAGTTTCACAGAAATGAATGAACTTTATCATCTATGATATGAGTGAGATAATTATGGGAGTGGTAAGAATTATGACTTGAATTCTTTTTTTGATTGTGTTGCACATAGAGATAGTATTCTGCTCTGTATATTTTCCCTTTTATAATGTGCTTTTCACATTGCTGCAGACCTTAGTTACATCCTGGGAAAAAGACTATTTCCTAAAACAAAACTAAGGTGTAATCCTTACCCTTCTCTTTGTTGCTCCCAGAAATATGATGGGGGGAGTTACCTGCCCTAAGCCTGCCTTCATTAGAGATATTACTGCACTCTGGAATTTGAGCAGAAACTTAAATCTCCAGACTTTTTAAAGCACAAAATATAAATAAAAACTGGGAAAGTAAACCAAATTCTTCAGGTTGTTCCTCATGAATATCCCCCTTCATCTGCAACTCCCCAGGGTGGCGAGCCCAGATTCACGGAGGCACCGCAGGTGAGCACCAGCCTGCCTCTCAGTTCATTCCTCCTCTTTCTCGCAAAGGCTGAAGGCAGGACCTTTCCAGTCCTCACACCCTGCCCTTCCTCCAGTCCCTCCTGCCCCAGGGAAGGAGGCTTTGAGTCCCACAATGTGGTGACGCAGAGCGCTCACTGTCACTGCCTGGCTTTATTTAAAGGAACCGCAGTAGGCTTCCCCTGTAGAGTTCTTGACTCTAGAAAGGTCTTGTATGTTTTCACTTGGTCAAGTATTTCTCACACCTTTTGTTATGAGTACCATTCCAATCTCTACTTGCAGTTGTGTGGAGAACTGTTTTGTAATGAAAGATCTTCACTGGGGGATTGAGCAGCATTTAATAAAGTCTATGTTTGTATTTTGCCTATGTTGTCTTTGCTTTTTCCAGCTCCAAGCTCTGAGGCATCCAGAAGCAGCCTGCTGCCCTTACGTTACGTTCATACGACACACACGGCCGCTGCAGCAACCCACCAAGCTACATCGGTTTTCCAGAACACCTGCATAAAATTCTAAGTTTTAGGACATCCTTTCATCTTTTATGTCTCTGTTCAGAGAATAGGTTCAAAATACCTTAAGTGTCATTTCAATTAAAACAAGACCACAAGAATAAATCTCAAAATTTATAATGAACACTTCCCTGGGTGAGGTTCACAGAAAGTGTGGCCAGAGTCGGAAATGAGGCATTAGTGTAAACTTTCCACTCTTGCATTCATGAAAAATTCTAGCCTGGGTCCTGCACACAATTCCAAGGTCACTGTGAAAGCAACTCCTTTCACTCGCTGAGGCGCCCAGAGAAACTCCCTTTCGGTACACGGCTCTGTGCGAGGGTCTCATGCAGCGCCTTCTCCCGGCTGCCCCGAGCAACACGCTCGCACCAAATCGGCCAGCCCGTGCTGCTGCCCGCAGGGGGCAGCCCAGGAAGGCAGGGGTGAGCCTACCACGTACAGAACACAGAAAGGCTAGCCCCTACCCCTCCAGAAACTGATGGTTAGGTCTAAATGTCAGTGGCAGGTTTCTATATTTCTTTCACTGGAGAGCAGCCACAGTGCTTCCGGGCAGGCTGGTTTTCTCTTTGACAAGCTAAAAATGCTCACTTCCTAGCTGTCTGCTTATTCTAAAGCACATGTAAGCAGTCTCGCAACTTTCCACAATATAGGAAATGCAGTTTGAAGTTTTAGTATGTTCGTTTGAGCAAATTTTATGAGTTAAATACTAAAGTGGTGTGTCATCTTTAGAGATACTATAACACGCACACACACACACGTTTTCCAGTATTAAGGTAAGCTCTGCCTGCCTCTGCACTTGCCTTACAAGTAAGACTTTACAGAGACAAGATCTAGGCTCACGGTTGAATGTGCACGCTTCTGTGGCAGAGAGTACTAGGGAATATTTCTTTGCACCAGTTTATCTTTAACAATTCAATCGAATAACAGTGTCTTCCTGAGTGAGACATGAGTGCCCCACTTCTACACTGGAGTTTTCCCTCTTTAAATTACTTAAAGCCGGGTTATAAAATGCAGGAAGTGTTACCAAGTCCTCTTTAGAAGCAAAGGGCATGTAAATAATTTGAAACTCTTGGGGCAATTTCCATAACCTTAAATCACCCCATGGCTACCGCGTGAAAAAGATGGAGTACTCACCTCTGTCAAAAGCTAGGCTGAAGGCTTTGAAGGTCACGCTGAGTGCCCCTTTCTCAGATGGGTGCTTTGGTAGGGCAGGAACAGAGCACAGCTTATTCAGGGGAGTACATCTGTCACTCTTCCCCACTGGGCCACCTGCCTTTCCTTGGACACAGTCATGACGTAACTTGGGAGTCCAGATTGTCCACCTGGGGAGTCCGAGCTCATGAGGCCACTCGCTTGGAGGTCACAGAATGAAAGCGTACTGGTGCCTGCCGATCGAGTAGACTCATACTGGCACACTGACTCCTTTTGCATTAACCTAACTTTTATTTACCTGTTAATAAAATCATCAAAATACACTGAGTAGGCATCTCCTCTGCACACATGTCCCAGGGCTTCTGCATGTTAATCACTGCGCGCTCATACCCGCATCAACAGATACTCGAGCCAGATACTCTAGTCAATCCTCAAGATATCTTAGCACTACTTTCTAGAAGCTTTACAAAAGTCCCATTTAAAATTTAACAAATGAGAGAACGTGTCAGAGGCTGGATGATGGAACTGGCTGGTGACGCCCGACACAACGGATTCTGCCCTTGGGTACGGGGTGCAGAGGGCTCAACGCAGAACCTGCGCATCTGCAGCCTCAGGATTTGGGGGAAAAAAATCACACACTCTGTCCACTTTATAAAAACCTTGGGGGGGGGGGGGACTAAGGTGAAGTGTAGAGCCTGGATTATCCCATTAGAGCTTAACTATACACCAAACCAAGTAAGGCAGCTTCACAAACCTTCAGAAAACCTGAGACATATCTAATTCCGTCTTCCACAATCCCTAGTCATATGTCCAAAAATGTTCATTAATAATTTAAATACTTAAATAGGTTGTAGGTTATCCACTGGATCTGCTCCATTAGGCTCTAAACATCCTCTTTCGGGGCCAGGTGAGAAGCTGCAGTCTGGCAGGCTGGTCCTCCCAGCGAGGCCGTGGCAGGTGGGCACAGGGCCGCTGGCCGCTCCGTTTACCAACACAGAAATGACGAGAACTTCCATGGCCGGGGGCAGTTCTACCAACACCACGAGGCCACCTCAGCTTATGTGGTTTGCTGCCTGACCTCTTTTTTTAAGGTATCTCTTCCTAATTTTGATCATCCACTTCACACTCAGTTTGGCAAACTCTGCTGCTTTAAACAACGCCAGGAAGGCCCCACAGAGAAGGGCGATTGTGTTCCAAGGATTGGCGGTGATTATCTGGAAAAAAGCGACACACACAAGCTTACCGGCATGCTTCCTCTCTGCTTCCGAGGTCATCCCAGCGTCCTGGTCAGAGCCTCGCACCCCGCGCCACACACGGCGGGAGGGGCAGGAAGAACGCCTGGTCCCAAAGCTGCCGTGGCTGTACTTCCTTCTGACTATACTGTGCAGAGCTCAAGTTTGAGAAGAAAAATACTAATCCCTTCCTCCCCTAAATGGATCCTGAAAAAAAAAAGTTTCTTAAAAAAGCTCTGCACAAATTAGATACTCAGTACTGAGGTTTAAATTTCTGGCCTCATCCACAGTAAGTGAACTTGCTGTGGGACCAGCTCCCCCCAGAAATGTACCCTCTCCCGTCAGGTCAGTTCCTCTTGTTTTCTTCCCACCTCAGTTAGGCCAACTTGCCCTCCGTCTGGTCCAGGGACAGTCCCCCGTCCTGGACTCCTACCTCCAGACTGTGCCCTCGGACGCCCCCGGCCTGTGATGCTTTCCTGCTCCCCAGCTGTGCGGGCCGCTCCCAGCTCCCTAGAGCTCCGCTCTCTGACCACGAAGCCAAAACCGAGACCTTCATCCCACAAAAACACTGGCGGCCACTTCCTGTCTGCGACGAGTCCCTCCAGAGCTACTCAATGCCGAAACCCTTCCAGGCTCACGTCTCCTCTTGCATTTCTGAGTCCCTGGCACGGGAACCACAGCACCTCCAGGTCAGCCAAGCAGGGTGACCTTGGACAAGGGGAGCCTCAGGGCTCCTGAGTACAAAACGGTTCCCCCAGCGCCACTGCTCAGGGCTGGCCCCTCTCAGGTGTGGCCTTTCCTCTGCCAATGGGTGCCTCCGACTGAGTAACAGCCTAAGTCTAAAACGGCTCACGATGCAACTGATGGCGCAGAGCTGAAGGCGTTCGCTCCTCCACCCCGAACCTGCACTCCCAGAGCTGCACGCGCCCCTGCGCACGTGGCTCTGACAGCCCACGATGTCCAGCAGGGTGGGACACTAGGAGCAGCTATGGTCACAGAAACCCTCCATGCTCGGGTCTCAGCCACAGAAGGCACTCCCCTGAAGCCACAACCACATCAGGACGTTTGGGGAATTATCTAGCATTAGACTGGGGACCAGCTCTGGTGATGGTGTCTCCCTGGACTGTTCCTTTAGCAAGACTGTCCCATCATTCCTACCCTCCAGGACGGAGTCTGAGAATCTGGCATTAATTGACACACTGTTAATTTTTCTTTGTACCTTTCTGCTCTGACAACAAATAATAAGGATCATTATCCAACAGAGACCCATTAAAAAAAAAAAGGGATTCCAAAAGCTGTAATCTAGACCTTATCTTAATGCAATTCATGCTTTCTACTCAGTTCATTCACTTAACATTACTCCCAAGCAAGGACTCTGCACTAAGCACCCCGCCGGATGGTAACAGCGACCATGAACAAAAGATGAAGCCCCGCCTTCACAGGGCCAACTGGCTAGTGACAGCCACTGAAACACCACACAGAACACGAATGACATAAATGACAAACGAATTTGTGCTGCGAAAGGAGACAAGGACAGCCCACAAGGAGGAGTCGGTACCCCGGCGCAGGGAACCTGCTCTTGCGACCCGAAGTAATACTCACGTCTTGGACTTTCTGGATGAAAGGATCTTTCCATTCAAAGACGACAAAAAACAACTGAGCGCTCCTTTCGGCGGCTGGCCTCTGGTCATTGTAGTTGACCACGCTGGTCTGGGACAGAGGAGAGAAAGCAGGATTACCTCCTCCGCGCCCCTCCTAGCCTGTGTCACAGGGGAGGAGAGGGCGGTGAGGGGACCTTGGACCGGGGCTCCCTTCACACCACTTTCTGGACGGACAAAGCCAGAAATCTCACAAACAACATCCCGAGACTGGTACCAGCCGAGACCACCCTGGCTTCCAGAAGCCCCTGGGGAAACGAACAGGATGTGGGACGCACAGTGGGTGTTCTGGGTCATCACCAAACGGCCACTGGGCATCGGACTCAGAGCTAAACTGTACTCGAAGGACCACATTAGGCATAATTAGAAGCCAAAGAGCCTCAAATTTCAAAACACTTGATCTTAAAAGCGGAGTATTTCGACCCTTCAGGTCTCTAGGGACAAAGTGCAACCTCCCAGACCTACGCGGCTGTGCGTAGCGGGCGGCTTGCTAAGATCTGGTGCGCCATCCCTGAACACTCCGCCTGCTGCCACGGGGAGCAAACAGGTCCCAGGGAAGCCGCCAGGTCCAGCCGTGGGGCTGCGTCCACCCTGACCTCGCCCCTTGCCCCACTGTGGGCAAAGTGCTGACATCACCGAGGTGTGGGAGGGACTGAAGGAGACGATACACATGTTAAGTATTGTAAACCTTAAAACACTTCATAAAAAAAACTTTCTCTTGTTCAACAGAGTTCAGGTCACCCACCAAAAGCCTTCCGGTTTAGACAATAATGAAAGCACAGACATTCTGAGATGTACAGATTCGCTGGGACTTTGGTCCCCTTGGGCTCCTCCTCCTGCGGGGGAGCTGGGCAGACAGGCGGCACCAAACTGCAAGGGGAAGGTACCGGGTACCCTTTTCTCAGCCACTGTGGGGACAGATGAGGGAGGTCCTAGGGGCTCTTGGAGAAAAGTGTGCACTAAAAATCTAGAATGTGATGGTTAGCTGAAAACTAGGAAAACTTTAAGGACCCATTGCCAGGGGAGTTGCCACATTCTAGGACAGGAAAAAAGCCGGTCTTTTTTTTTTTTTTTTTTTAAGATTTTATTTATTTATTTGACAGATAGAGATCACAAGCAGGCAGAGAGGCAGGCAGCGGGTGGGGGGGGGGGCTGGAGAGGGGGAAGCAGGCTCCCTTTTGAGCAGAGAGCCCAATGTGGGGCTCGATTCCAGGACCCTGAGATCATGACCTGAGCCGAAGGCAGAGGCTTAACCCACTGAGCCACCCAGGCTCCCCCAAAAGCCTGTCCTCTTGAAGAAAACCGGCTTTAAGCCCTTCCCAAAGGTCTCATCTGGAGCAACCGAAGGTCCCAGGGACAGGGAAAGGGCATTGGCTTCTGACAGCCGCGTTGGTGGAGTCGGTCCTTCTAGTCCAACCCAGCCCTTCCCGATGTCCAACCCAGTGGAACATCTCCAAGGAGGAACAGTTTTCTAGAACAGACCCATCTCCTCGCTGCCTCTGCAAGCACCCAGCCACTGATACACAGGATGGGGGGCTCTGGGTGTAGATGTAAGCAGGGGGCAGCCACGGCCAAGGTGGAGGTCCCAAAGGTAGGGGTGCGGCCTTGCTTTCAGTGGTGCCTGACAAACAGCCCTGCTGTGGCAACCGCAATGCTCTCTTCCTCCATCCCCACAGCCAGGCCTCTTCCCCGGGTCTTCCCCCGTCTACCGCCGGGACTGCGGCCGCAAACTCCGGGGCACCTCCGGGTTCCAGGCCAGCGGGTGGAAAGCCTTCAGTCACACTTCCCATTAGGCAGTCACACTTCCCATTAGGATCATGTTTTCAGCAAATACCCTCCATACAGAGACTCTTTCAAAGTGATGTAACATTGCTATTACTGTTCTAACATGACACGCCTTTCAAAATATTCAGAAATAGCAAAAAGGATGATAAATTAATACAAGGAGAAAGCTAGGATTTCTCCCCAAGCATCCCAACGGATCCTCATGTGCACAGCCTCAGAGGCCTCCGCATCTCCTCCTCCCTGGAGGTCTCCCGTCTCCGACGCGGCCGGCAGCCTCCGAGGGCCAAGAACCCAGGCTGTGTGGGCTGAGTCACCCGCTCTGCGAAACGCAGGCATCTGTGCTTGGCCCACGTGTTTGGTGGGGACCGATGGTGGCCCAGGGAAGGGCCTGGGGAACACGTCTCCTCCCTGGCACGGGGTCCCTTCTACTCTGAAGACTGCCCAGAGGCCATCTCTTCTGCAAAGCTCCTCTGCACCCCCGAATCGAGGGAGGCGGCGGCCGGCAGGGGACAGCAAAGCCAGGGCCACCTACCTCCTGCCGGAACTCCACCGCCTCCCGCCCGTCCTCTTCCTTCGTCTTCACCAAGGACATCTTGACCCACGTGCGGAAGCCCCCGGAAAACTTCCAGCTGGAATAGGCGCTCTCGCAGGCCTGCATGAAGCCCACCCTGTCTGGGCTGGGAAGACACAGAAGAAAGGGTCCAGTTAGGCCCGACAGCCGGGCTCGAACTCCAGCCCCTGCTTCCAGCGGGCTCCTAGGCTGGCACCACTGGGGGGGGGCGGGGCCCACTTCCTGCTCCCTTTCCAAGCTCCGTGTCTGGCTTTGCACACGCAGGGAGAGCTATCACCCGGCTCGAGGTGGCCTCTCATGGGGGGAGTCCCTCCTCCTTCCCACCTGCTCCCAGAGCACCGGCCCCAAGTCTGCAGCGGCACCCGCGGGCCTCCCCTTCCCAGACGGGCCCCCATGGCATCTGCCCGGCCGGCGGCTCCAGCAGGGAGGCCCGAGGGAACAGCGGCAGCAGAAGGGGTGAAGACGCCACAGCAGAGGCCCCAGGTTCCAGAAGGACGGAGCAGGGGTGTGTGAGGAGGGAGGATGGCCCGCAGCCTCAGCCAGGGGAGCGGCCTCTCCTCCGTGGTGACTGCCACCCCACTTCCCTTCCGGGGCGCCCTGGGCTCTGCAGGGCCTGGAGGCCGGAGTCAGGCACGTGAAGAAAACACTTGCAATCCCAGTGCCCACTCCGGGCCCCAGAGAGGGCACGGCCAGGCGCCCCCAGCAGACAGGAACTTTCATGCCCGTATTAAACACACACCAAGGGCTAGACATGCTGCCCTGACAGCACAAGGGACACCTGGCCCGGCGCCAGGGACTCGGGGGCGCACAAGGTCCCAGCAGTGACAGGACCTCGCTCTCGGCCCGCGGGTCCGGACACGCGCCACGCCAGACCTGCCGCACTTCGTAAGACCAGGTCTCCGGGGCCTCCCGGCTCGAGGTCAGCCCCTGGGCCGCCGGGTCAGGGCCGCCCCGCGTGCCCCGCCCCCGCCCCGCCCCCGCCCCGCCCCCGCCCCGGGAGGGGCCAGCCCGCTGCCGACTGGAGAGGCCACCTGCGCAGGAACTCCTGGAAGGACGAGAAGAGGAGGTAATCGATGGCGCTGAAGTCCTCGCTGCTCTGGTTCAGGCGGAACTGGAGGAAGACCAGCTCGCGCTTCTTCACCTCGCGGGGCCCCTGCACAATCAGGGCGGATTTCTGCAGACACACAAAGGCCCGAATCAGCCTTGGGGGAGTCACGGCTGCTCTGCCCTGGACACGTGCGACCGGAAAGCTCCTCGCCCGGCGGACCCCAGAGGACCCCGGGCCACCCGGGCCGCTGTCTGTGCTCACTCCCCTTCAGCCCCGCGGGGCGGCTCTCTGGGCACCGCTGGACCAGAGCCGAGAGCAACTGTCCTCTGTCCACTTTTCTCAGCGGCTGCCTGAGCTAGGGGAGCCCTTCACTTAGGAAGGACGCTCGGGGGGCGGCTGGGTGGTTCCGTCCGCTGAGCGTCTGACTCTTGATGTCGGCTCTGGTCACGGTCTCAGGGTTGTGAGATCGAGCCTGAGACAGTCTCCCTGCTGAGTGGGGAGTCTGCTGGAGAGTCTCTCTCTCTGCCTCTGCCCCTCCCCCTGCTGATATGTGCTCTAATTGATTAATTAATAAAAAGGATGCTAGCTTACATCCATTTAATGTACAAATGTTTTCTTCCAGTCTGTCACTTTTCCATCAAACTTTGTGTCTAATGTCATTTTTTACATTAAGCTTTAAATCTGATACAGTGATATCTGTTGATCTTTTTCTTTATGGCTTCTGGGTTTTGCTGGTCAAGGAAAACCAAAATTACATCAATGGTCTATATTTTTCTTACTCTCTCTTAAAGAAAAAGAAAAGAAAAGAAGTGTGTGTGAGAGAGAGAGCATGGTAGCAGGGGTTGGGGGGGGAAGGGCAGAGGAGGGGCAGAGTGAGAGAATCCCAAGCAGACCCCCACTGAGCACAGAACCTGACGTGCAGTTCGAGCTCATGACCCTGACTGGACCACCCAAGCACCCCCTCCTGTATTTCTTTAGACCACTTTTTTTTTTTTTTTTTAAGATTTTGTTTATTTATTTGAGAGAAAGAGAGAGATCACAAGTAGGCAGAGAGTCAGGCAGAGAGAGGGGGAAGCAGGCTCCCCGTCAAGCAGAGAGCCCCATGTGAGGCTCAATCCCAGCACCCTGAGATCATGACCCGAGCCGAAGGCAGAGGCCTAACCCAATGAGCCACCCAGACGCCCCTAGAACACCTTTTAAAGGTTTTACATTCAGACACTTTATGTGCCCGGCTTTCAGTTTTGTATCTGGTAAGAAACAGAGACCTGCGTCCCGCTCCCAGACAACGGGCAGATGTGGGCTTGCTCCCCGGGTTTACACAGTTCTGTCATCTGACCAGGCAGGTCCCCTCCGCGGCGCTGCTCCCTGTCCCCAAATCCAGCGGGGTGATTGCTGTACACGTGCTCTTCTAAGAGGACATTTTAAAACTAGATTGTTAAATTCCATGGAAACATCAACTCGGACTTTCAACGGACGACCTGGATTCGCAGGTTAACTTGGGGAAAACCATCTTAACGCCAGTTGCTGTTATCAACGCTCCACAGACACCTGGAGAGCGATGTCAGGCACAAAGCGTCACGCAGACACTCACTCTAAACTGATGAACTGTGCTGTTCAATTCTTATCCTCACTCCTTTTGTCCATTTGGTCGGTGAACGTGAGAAAGAAAAGTACGGACTTAGTCACCCTTTAAGGCAATGGCTATTTCTTATTTCTAACAGGTTTTGCCTAAAATACACAAACGGAAAGCTGTCCGGCACACACAGATTTCTGACTGTTGCATCCTAGTGGACAGTCCTCTATTTTTCCATCCGAAATAAACACCCCTCCTGGAGCCCTTTGATCCTGGCTTTCCAGGTCGACCGACAGGAACGCCGCCCTCACTCTGCCTGCCTCTTGCTGCATCTTCCCGAGAGATCTTGGTCCTTTCCATTCCCAGCCCTTCCGCGACATGTCAGTGGCAGCAGAGAACGCGAACTGTTCCATTACCCACTTCCCCAGTCCCTGGACTCAGCGGCCTGGCCGCGGCCGCGAGATCAAGTTCCTGGAACATGCACAGAAGGGACTCAGGGGACGCCGTACATGCCCGTCACCGTGAGCCAGGGCTGCCCACGAGGCCCGAGAGCCTGTCCTGCGATGGCAGAGTGACGGACAGAGGCCATCGCTAGCCTCCCCGCACACCCCCCACCCGCACGCCCAGTGGATTCCCAAGAAGCAGACTCCTCTCTGGCCGCAGCCACGGTGTCCATTAGGGGTGCGTGGTTTTGCCCAGCAGCTCAGGCTAGTGTCAGCCCAACACACAGGGAACGCTCTGGAGCAAAGCGAAGCAGGCAAGGGCTTGCCATCTGGACCCAGGGACACGGCAGGTGGTGAGGAGAGGAACGGGTCCTACAGCCTGGAGCCTGGCGGCCCCCCCCTGCCGTAAACATCACTGAACAGAACGGAGACTAGGAAACACGGGGACGGGGAGCCTGATGAAGCGGGTCAGGGGAGGCCCCCGGTGGGCCACATGCACACAGACCGGTCAGGACGCAAACAGCCTGAAGCCGACCCATTTCCCAGGCGTTGCGCTGCAAACAAGACGGGCGGAGGTGGAAGCAGGATGCGAGCCAACCTCCAAGGTGGGGGTCGGGGGGGGCGGGCCACACTCTCTGATGTCTACACCAGGCACAGCCACCGAGGACCTCCTCCAAGGCCCAATCTGCCGGGAGGCCAAGGCCAGGGGCTGCGGTGGGGCACAGATGCCTCCAGCCATGGAGCTCCCTGGGGACCTGCAGAGACACCACAGCTGCCCTGGGCTCAACACGGCTCCATCCCCACAGGCGCTCTCCTGTGCCTGCCTGGCCCTACCTCCCGGCCTCACGGCCCAGAGAGGCCAGAAGCTCTCCCAGCTCTCGGCTACGGACAGCAACGAGCCACAGCCAGCCCCGCTGGAGACGAACCATCACCCGGAGCCGGATGCACGCACGGCCTTCAGTGCCATCTCTGTGCCAACGACTCTCCTTGAGCGCCCTCACTTCGGGGGTGCTCAGAGCGGGTCGTTAAATTGTGTAACGAGTGCAATAGGTGCCGCCGGCGCCACCAGGTCTGGGGACGAGCACGAGGGGCTCCTCAGCGGCACTGCTCAGCTGGGGACGGCCACCCCAAGACCCCCGCGCAGCCCGGCCATCCAGCGGGGTTTCCCAGAGCAGGCGGCAGGAGTGGGGATCCGCACAGCGTTCCTGGGGTATATCCTGCTCCTCTTAACGTTCCTAAAAAGTACGTTTCCCTTCATCTAAATTAGCATCCATTCCCCACCCTACAGAGTCCATTCCACTGGTCCCTCCTGGTCCTCTTCCATGCCACTGGTTTCCCGAAAACGTCTAACGAGCCGAAACTCTCCACTCCCACCTGAAGGACAGGCCAGGGCGACAAGCACAGGTCCAGGGCGCAGGTGCCCCTCGGGGTTCACTCATGCCTGCGCTGGCCTGCGGCTGGCACTCCGGGGCCACGGGCAGGCAAGGCCAGCAGGCCGCATACGTGGCGGATTTCCCTCCTGGGAACAGAGCCCTCTCTGGTACCTGGTGCCCCGTCGGCCCTGGGGGCCCATCTCGAGCTCTGCTCCAGTTCTCTCGGCTGCCCTGGTGCCCAGCAGGGAAGCTCCACTGAGCCTCCACAGAGAATGTTCTTACCCAGAAGCAAAAGTCATGCCCTGCAGCTCCCCGTGCCCCGGGAGGGCAGGAGGCCCAGGAGGCCCCACCAATGGACGGTGCCATGATGACCGTCCCGCCCGCTGCCCTGACCCCTGCCCTCCGAGCCAGCGGGTGCGGAGCTGGGAGCCGGAGGGAAGGCTTTCCCCTCGCCTTCTGCAGGGTGGGGGCGGCGTGCTGGGTCCAGAGACCCGATCTGTATTTCACACCAGCCCAAAATGTCTTGTCCACTGGTGATACCTGCTCTGGGTTCGTGGGACTGTCATGGAAACGTTATCTCACTCTAGTTTCTGCCAGAGAGGGAGCCATCTCAGCCCAATCTTAGGAGGAAGCCCAGGACGAATGTGAACAGAACCGTCCCGGCCGGACTGTCCACCTCCGACCACCCCAGGAGCCACAGGTGAGCCCTTGTCATCCGGCCTCTCCGCAGCTCGGCCTCCCGCCGCGGGGGGTGGGGGGCACCTGCCCCTCCAGACACCCGCAGCTGCTGCCTCCACCTTAAAGCCCCTTTCCTTTCTTTGATCTGGAAAACCTTTACTCAGCCCCGTTCAGTCCTCTCTGAAACAAGGACATGGGATGCAAAAGAGAAAATTTACATATATAGGAAATTCCTTCCCTGCCTTCCAAACCCTGTGCGGTTGCCGCCAGGGCCGGGGGTCCTCGTTCCCAGACCAGCTTCTTCACGCTGGCCTGCTTACTTCAAAATACAGCTTCCAGGCCCCGTCCCCAGGAATGAATGCTTCCGTTGGCCCCACGTGGCAATTGTGTTGGGGCTCAGGTACAGGACTCATGCCACGACACCACACTGGCCTCAGCCTGCAGCCCTACATCCTCCCGCCAAGGACGGGCTCATATCACACCATCGGGAACCCCCGAGGAGTACCCGGAGAACGCTAAAGCCCCCACAGCCCCCTGCTGACTCAGGCCAGCCAGGCATGGCTGTGACTCCACCTGGGACAGCCTCATGGTTGCCAGGGGCCACGGGCCTGCACAAAGGGAGCAGGAGTGGCCTCGTGGCAGACAGAAGACAGGGGGCCGCGGGGCACCAGGCTGACCGAGCGGCCTGCCCAGGCCTGGCGCGGGGGAAGAGGCGTTACCAGGGTCTGGTTGGAGAAAGGGTCCGTGTAGTTGATCCTCTGGGTGGTGCAGTCCATGTCACCCGGCTGGCCGGGGCTCCTCAGAGGCGGAATGACCTCGTAATAGTGCTTGCAGCTGAGTAGCTGGGCCTGACCCGGGTACAGAGCAATCCCTAGAGGGCACAGACAGGAAGAAGGGACTGTCAGAAGTCATGGTCCCTACCCACACCCCTAAAACCAAGTCACACACATTTTTTCACTCCAACCAACAACCCCAGTTCAAGACTCCTCAAATGACAGCAGAGGAGGGAGAAGAAGAGGGTTTTGGAGGGTGGGGAGCCACAGCTTTCTGCTGCCCTCAGAAAGCCCTACTCTAAAGGAAGACACAATCCCCTTCCCAGAAAGTCCCTCTCCTGGCTGGGGTGCAGGCTTCCTGGCGCCTACACCAAAGCTCACCCTATTTCCCGGCCTGTTCAGCACACTCCGAGGGGGCTTCCATGCCGGACCCTGGCCATGCCAGCCCCCCACACCACCAACCACCCGCACACTGCCTGGGAGGTCCCCCGCTGTGGGACTCCCCACGGCTCACTATGCCTCTCACTTCCTGCTCTGATGTGGGGGGCTCCAGGTGTGATTCACAACTCAATGGTCCCTCCCTCCCCGCAGCCAGAGCACCTCATTCCAGGCTCTCCTGACGGCAGCCATCCGACCTCGGTGGCAGAACACCCAAGAGCGGTGTGTGGCACCAGACACAGGCCGAGCTCAGAAAGAAACACCCGCAGATCAAGGGACCAAGGCAGACCCACAGAGAAGAGGCACAAACACAAGACAGGCAAGGATGGGTGAAGACACTGCGAGCCGCACACTTTCCAGAAGCCCAGGCAAAGGCCCCTGAGACTCTGGCTTTGCCCTGTAGCCAGGCCATCCAGAGGGTGAGTCGGGCATCCTGTGGGCAGAGCAGGTGCACACGGCCGGTGCGCACAGCCAGAGCCCTCTGAGCTCCTGCCTCCCGGTTCCTGCCCACACTTTTAGAGCCCAGGGCCAGGCTCATGGCCCTGAGGCAGACATGACCCTCTATGGCAGGGATGGCTCCTCCTCAGGGACTCCCCCCAGGCCCCACTGGGACAGGGAAGACAGGGAGCCCCCTCCCCAGGCAGGGCCCCAGCCACGTCTGGATGGCTTTACCTCCCCTGCCACCCTTCACCCCCCCGCTCTTCATCACCAGCCTCGATCTGGAGCCAGGCTAGACACATCCTCTCCAGGGAAGCCCTCCGCCTCCCTATACTCACCCCTGCTCCTGTTCATCGCCCTCCCAGAAAAACTCTCTTCTCTTCTGTCAAGGCCGGGCTCAAATCCGGCTCCGTGCGAAGCCTTCCTTGCCCACCCCACTACGCAGTGACCGCACCCGGCCCCGTGCACCCCTCCGCTCTGCACAGGACACGCTCTGCTGGGTACTGACAGCAGCTCCCTGGGCGCGTCCTCTACACCCAGACCGTGCCCGGGTCCGGCTGCGTGCTATCCCCCGGCTGTCCAGCACAGTGGGGGAAGGCATCGGGGGCTCCTCTATAAGCCGGCGCCCCAGACCTGGGCCCCGCTGCCTGTCCGGGGCAGGGTCTCTACCTGGGGCGTCATAGCGATCCACCTCCTTGTAAGACACCGACATGACGGGGTGCTTGAGCTTCTCTCGGAAGTCTGTGATGGTCTGGTAGACCAGGAAGACGGCCACGGCCATGAGCAGCAGGTAGATGAGGATGAGCAGGACGGAGAAGACGTTCTTCAGGCAGGCCTTGCTGAAGCGGATGCTGCTGGAGGCGGACTCGCTGTCCAGGGCTGAACAGCAACACCAGACGCGTGACCCAGAGCCCGGCGGCAGGTGCAGCCAGAGGCGGTCGGCGACCTCCCGGCCCTTCCCCTGCTTTAGCAAGGAGGCAAGTCATCCGCACCCCCAACCCTCCAACCACGTCAGCCCCTTCCCCCAAACCATAACACGTGGGACGTGTCAACATTCACCAGGCACTTACTGTGCCAGAAAGGGACCTCTGAGCAGGAGACTGCTACTCTCTTTAACACTTCTTTCCTGTCTGGAGGACAGAGTCACAATCCAACCCGGAAGCCGGCCCCAGCCCATCTTTCTGGCCTTCTCCCTCACCGCTCTGCTCCTCCAGCGCCTCTGGCTCCCGCTGTGCTAAATGACTTTCTGCTCCTCTGGGGTGCAGAGCCCCCCCCTCGACCCCGGCCCCCCCCCAAATCTATCCATCCCTGTGCTTGGCCTGAAGCCCTTTTCCTCCATGACTGACTCCTAACTCACACTTCAGGTTCTGGTTTAGAAAGACATCTCCTCGAGGAAGCCTTCCCCGACCCATACACTGGATGGAGGACCCCTCTGTCAGTGCTGCCAAGGCACCAGATGTCTTCTCTCATCACTCTGCGACCTCACTGTCCATCGGGACGTCTTCCCACCTTCCTCATCTGTGAACTCATGAGGGCAGAGCCAGTCCTGCCCACGCTGAACCGTAAGCCCCTCACAACGTGCCTGGCAGAGAGCAGCAGATGGCATTGCTATGGTAAGCGACTCAACGGCTGACGAGATGCGTCCCGACGCCTTCCCCACAGCCGCTCCTGCCTGCTTCCAGACCGTCCCCAACCTTGATCAGCTCTACTAGGAACGAAATTATGTGTCCGCCCAACAACCTTATACACTGAAGCCCTAATCCTCAATGTGATTTCTTGGAAATAGGGCCTTTAAGGAGATAATGAAGGTTAAATGAGGGCATAATGGTGGGGCCTGGATCCAACAGGACTAGTGTCTTCATAAGAAAGATGAAGGGACACCAGGGACATAGACACACAGAGATAAAGCCCCATGAGGACACAGGGAGAAGATGGCCATGTGTGAGCCAAGGAGAGGGGCCTCATGAGAAACCGAAATTTGATCTTTGATTTCCAATCTCTAGAACTGAGGGAAAAAAAAAAAAAAAGTTGTGTAAGCCACCCAGCCTAGGGTTCTTTGGCACAGCACCCCAAGCCGACTGAGACATTCCCATAGTGTTCTCTCTGCATCATCTCTACTCCTCGGTTGAAAATGGAGCTCCCAGGGGAAAAAGCCCGAGTCTCTCCATAGCGGCTAAGCCCAAGGCCGGGGAGAAGTGTGAACCTAAGTCCAAAAAAGTATGTGCTTGGCTTCTGGCTTCCACCAATGACAGAGCAGCTTGGTTACACCTCTCCTACAGACAGCAGTTACAAAATTTGGACAAAATACTTAAAAATTATGTGAAGGCACTGGAGAATGATCAAAAGCAGGCAGAAATGAGAAAAGTCGACCCTGGAAGGAAAGAAAATGAACCTGACCACATTTATAAGTTCGCTTGTTCTGCCGGGTGGCAGTGGACAGAGTTCAGGGTGGGCAGAGCAGGCAGAAAGTTAAGGGGAACTCTGAAAGGGATGGGGAGGGTAAACCCCCAAATCTGCAATAAAATATGTTCAAATTCTTGGCTGGAGACCCCAAGGGCCCCAAGAGGAAAAGCAGCAGGTTGAAACATAAAGTGAGTGGAGATTTCAGCGGCTGCTAGTAGAGGGGAGCCAGGAGTCTGGAACTTGAGTCTCGTGACATTAACTGCCTGCTAAGACAAAAGTCCCTCGGAGGGCTGTAACAGAATCCAGAACCTCCAAAATGTATCATTATCATGTTTTCTGTTGAATCAGAAATCAATAGACATGCAAAGAAACAAGAAAATGTGACCCAAACTGAATGGAAAAAGTAGTCTATAGAAACCAAAGCCAACTTGGTGAGGGTTGCCAGAGGGGGGGGGGGGGGGGGGGGGGGGCGGCGGGGGGCTGGGCACTGGGGAGGGCGTGTGCTACGGTGAGTGCTGTGAAGTGTGTAAGACTGATGACTCACAGACCTGTACCCCTGAAATAAATAATATATGTTAATTTTAAAAAAAAAGAAAAAATCATGTAAAAAAACAAGAAAAAGAAATCAAGGCCATGATGACCCAGATGTTGCCATCAGCAGACAGGAACTTTACAGCACTTGAAGGAATTAAAGGAAAATATATAGATAAGGAATGGATGAAGAGGAAATAGAGAAACAGAAACTATAAAAAAGAACCAGGGGCACCTGGGTGGCTCAGTCACTTAAGCATCTGCCTTCAGCTCAGGTCATGATCTCAGGGTCCTGGGATCATGACCCACAGGGATTTCCTGTTCAATGTTTCTCCATCTGTTTCTCCATCTCCCTCTGTCCCTGCCCCTGCCCCATGCTCGCTCTCTCTCTTTCTCTCAAATAATTTTTTTTTAAAAAAAAGAACCAAATAGAAATTCTAAAGCTGAAAAGTAATGAAATGAAATGAAAAATTCTCTGCACTGTCTTAATAGCAAAGAAGGCAGAAAAAAGAGAGTCAGTGCAGTTGAAGTTAAATGAACAAATGTTAACCAAGTTTAAAAAAAAAAAAAAAAGACTGAAGGAGACACTGAACAGAGACTATCTAGATAACTGTGGGACAATATTCCACAGTCTAACAACATCTACTGAAGAGAGAAAATGGGTTACAAAGAGTATGTGAAAAAATAATGGCCCAAACTTCCCAAAACTGGAGGGAAAAAACATCAATTTGCAGATCCTAAAAGCTCCATCTATGTCAAGCAGAATAAATAAGAAACCGTTCCTAGGCAAGTCACAGTCAAACTACAAATGCAAAGAGAAAAAAATCTTGAAAGTAGCTAGAAAAAAAAAAAAGACAAATTACATACTGGATATTATATCTAATGACAAGTAACTTTTGATCACAAATAAGGGAGGCCAAAGACAACGGAACATCTTTAAAGGGCGGGAAGAAAAAAAATTCTGTCAACCCTGAATTAAATTCTGGCAAAACTAACTTTCAAAAAATGAAGGTAAAATAAAGATATTCTCAAACATAAAATCTGAAAGAATTCATCACCAACACATCTGCACCACGATGCACGTTAAAGAAATTCTGAGAGCCAAAGGGAACTAACACTAGATAAATTTCAAACATACAGGAAGGAATAAAGATCACTGAAATGCTAAATACGTAGGTAAGTATAAAAAGCTGCTTATGTATTTTTAAAACATAAGACTACTAGAGCAAAAATTATACAACATCATAAGCTTTATAAGTTGCAAGAGGGCAACCCCTTCAGATCCCCTCCCTCCTTGGGAGCTTTGTACTAACACTTTTGCAATCGCTCAAGAAATCACTCCATAAACTTTGTTTTGCTGCCCCCCCCACAAAAAAAAAAAAAGGGCTGCATGAAAGAAATATGGAGAAACAAAAAAATACATGAGACAAACAAAAAACAGTAAACTGGTAGAACCAAATCAAACCATATGAATAGTTACATTAAATGTAAACAGACTAGGGGAGGATCCAAGATGGCAACATAGGAAGACCTTGAACTCATGTCCTCCCATGGTCACGTCAATTCTACAACCAGATATAGAACAATTCCTCCTGAAGAACTGACGGCTGATTGAACAGCTTCTGCACAACAAAAGTCAAGAGTCGCTGGCACCCCTCCCTGACAAAGCAGACTAGAGTAGAGGGGGACAGCCCTGAAGGACCCTCAAGCAGATTCACCTATGCTGGGGCACAGAAAAAAAGCTGTGGTTTAAAAGGCTTAAATGACTAAAGATGGAGAAAACCCATCACTAACCCTAGAGCCTCTGACAAACCAGGGTGGGGGTTGGGGGGATTCCAAGAATTTTCTCTGGGGTCAGAAGTGCTGATGTTGCCTCTCCACTTTGGTAGCACAGATGGGAGCAGAGTCTAGACACTCAAGCCCATCTACTGCCTCAGTGAGCTTCAGGCCCCCAGCCCAAACCAGCTCTAGCCATATTCCCAAGGTGCCCCCCAACCCATGCCTACTCAAGTGCCACATGGCCCCAGACCTCCATCCCATTCTTACCACCAACTTCAGTGTTCCCTGCCAGGATGCTTCCTAGAGAGAACACCCAAGGACCCCTAGCTGGCACCCAGTACAGCTCCGGTCAGCCAGTCAAAGCTACACACAGGCAGGCATACACAGTCTGTGCAGGTAAGTTCCTACATGATGTCTACTCTTTCAAAACAGGGAGAGGTAGCTGTTTCACCCAATTCATGAAAACACAGAAGATCAAACAAAATGAGCAGACATATAAACATGCTCCAAACGAAAGAACAAGACGAATCTTCAGAAAAATAACTAATCAAAACAGAGATAAGCAAAATACCTAGTAACAGTCATAAAGATGATCATAAGACATAGAGAGGAGTGGATGAGCTGAGTGAGAAATTCAACAGAGACAGAAAATGTAAAAAACAACCAACCAAAAAAAACCAACCAAACAAACAAAAAAAAAAAACAACCAGAGTTGAAGAATACAGTAACTGAGATGAAAAATACAGGAGAGGACATCAACAGCATTTTAGCAGATGCAGAAGGGATCAGCAATCCAGAAGAAAGGATAATGGAAAGTACCCACTGAATAGCAAAAAGAAAAAAAATTTTTTTTTAATTTTAAAAATTGAAGACGGATTATCAACAGATGAATGGACAAAGATGTGGTGTGTACACACACACACACACACACACACACACACACACGTATACAATGGAATACTACTCAGCCATCAAAAAATGAAATCTTGACATTTGGAATGACATGGATGGAACAAGAGGGTATTATGCTAAAAGAAATCAGAGAAAGACAATTATCACATGATCTCACACTTAGGTGGAATTTAAGAAACATAACAGGATCACTGGGAAAGGGAAGGTCAAATAAAAAAAGACAAAATCAGAAAGGGAGAAAAACTATGGGACTCTTAATCATAGGAAACAAACTGAGGGTTGCTGGAGGTGAAGGGACTGAGAAGATGGAGTAACTGGGTGATGGACATTAAGGAGGGCATGTGATGTAATGAGCACTGGATATTATGTAAAACTGATGAATCACTAAACTCTACCTCTGAAATTAACAATATACTATATATTAATCAATTGATTTAAATTTAAAAAGTAAGATATAGCTGTCATATTATTAAAAATCTTAATTTTGAAAATATTAAAAATCTTTTAAAAATTTTTTTTAATTTTTTATTTTTTTAAAGACTTTATTTATTTATTTGACAGAGATCACAAGTAGGCAGAGAGGCAGGCAGAGAGAGAGGGGAGGAAGCAGGCTCCCTGCTGAGCAGAGAGCCCAATGTGGGGCTCGATCCCAGGACCCTGGGATCATGACCTGAGCCGAAGGCAGAGGCTTTAACCCCCTGAGCCACCCAGGCACCCCTGAAAATATTAAAAATCTTAAGTGAAAAAAAAATTGAGGATAGGTTACAGGACCTCTGAGAAAACTTCAAGTGTACTAACATTTGCATTATGGAGGTCCCAGAAGAAGACAGAGAAAAGGGGCAGAAAACTTATTTGAAGAAATAATAGCTGAAAAGTTATCTAACCTGGATAAAGAGATATCCAGAGAGTCCTAAATAAGATGAATTCAATGAAGTCCACAAAAGATGTAGTAATTAAAATGTCAAGGATTAAAGATAAAGAGAGGGGCACCTGGGTGTCTCAGTGGGTTAAGCCTCTGCCTTCAGCTCAGGTCATGATCTCAGGGTCCTGGGATCGAGAACACTGGGCTCTCTGCTAAGCTGGGAGCCTGCTTCCCCACCCCACCCCCCACTTGCCTCTCTGCCCACTTGAGATCTCTGTCTGTCAAATAAATAAAACCTTAAAAAAAAAAAAAGATCAAGAGAGAATCTTACTTTTTTGAAAGATTTTATTTACTTATTTGATAGAGATAGAGCAAAAGCAGGAAGGTGAGGGAGAGGGAAAAGCAAGACTCAATCCCAGGACCCCAGGATCATGACCCAAGCTAAAGGCAGACACATAACCCGCTGAGCCACTCAGGTGCCCCAAAGAGAGAATCTTAAAAGCAGCAAGAAAAAAGCAAAAAATTACTAATGAGGGAAATCCCATTAGGCTACCAGCTGATTTTTCAGCAGAAACATTGCAGTGCCATGATATATTCAAAGTGCTGAAAGAAAAAACCTGCTATCAAGAAAACTCTACTGAGCAAGGTTATAATTCAGAATTGCAGGAGAGAGAGTTTCCCAGACAAAATTTAAAGTTCGTCACCACTAACCTGGCCATTAAAAGGACTTCTTTAAGCAGAACAGAACATAATCAGAAGACTATGAAAGGAAAAAATGTCATGGGTGAAATTAAATATATAGTAAAGATAGTAGATCAACCACCTAGAAAGCTAGTATAAAGATTAAAAGACAAAAGTAGTAAAATCAATTATATCTAAAACATTAGTGAAGAAAGCCACAAACTAGAAAGATGTAAACTATGATATTATATACATAAAAACAGGGGGAGTAAAAACTTAGTGCTTTTAGAATATGTTCGAACTTAAACAATCATCAACTTAATATAGGTTGCTATATACTTAGAATATTATATATGAACCTCATAGTTACCATAAACGAAAAATCTGAAATAAAAACACAAAAAATAAAGAGAAAGGAATGCAAACATAACACCAGAGAAAGTCATCAATCACAAGAAAGCAAGAGAAGAAGGAACAGAAAAAAACTACAACAACCAGAAAACAATAAACAAGATGGCAGTAAGTACATGGCTATCAAAACTTTAAATGTAAGCAGTCTAAATTCTCCAATCAAAAGACTGAATGGATAAAGAAACAAGACCCATCTAAATGCTGCCTACAATAGACTCATCTGAGACCTAAAGACACATAGACTGAAAGTGAATGGATGGTAAAAACATTTACTGTGCAAATGAAAGAACAGAACAAAAACAAAAACCAAAAAAGCTCCCCAAACTGGAGTACCAATATTTATATCAGACAAAAATCAGAACTTTAAAACAGAGACTGTGGCAAGAGACAAAGAAGGGCATTACATAATGATAAAGTAATCCAACAAGAAGATATAAAAATTGTAAATATCTATGCTCAGCACTGGAGTACCTAAATGCATGAAGCAAATACTAACAAACAAAAAGAAATTGATGATAATAGGGATGCCTGGGTGGCTCAGTGGGTTAAGCCGCTGATTTCGGCTCAGGTCATGATCTCAGGGTACTGGGATCGAGTCCCACATTGGGCTCTCTGCTCAGCAGGGAGCCTGCTTCCTCCTCTCTCTCTCTGCCTGCCTCTCTGCCTACTTGTAATCTCTCTCTGTCAAATAAATAAATAAAATCTTAAAAAAAAAAAAAAAGAAATTGATGATAATATAGTGATAGTATGGCATCTTAACACCCCACTTACACCAATGGATAGATCATCTAGGCAGAAAATCAATAAGAAAACAGTGTCTTCAAACAACACATTAGACCAGATAGACTTAACATATATATATAGAACATCCCATCTGAAATCAACAGAATACACATTCTTTTCAAGCACACACAGAACATTACCTAGAAAGGATCACATTCAGTCATAAAATAAGTCTCAATAAATTTAAGAAGACTGGAATCAAATCAAATATCTTTTCTGACCACAAACTGTATGAAACTAGAGATTGATTACAAGGAAAAAGAAAAAACAAAAACTAGAAAAAAGCAGAAACACATGTAGGCTAAACAACATGCTACTAAATAACAAATCAGTGAATGAAGAAATCAAAGGAATATTAAAAAAAAAATGCCTGGAAACAAATGAAAATGGAAATACAACAGTTCAAAATCTTTGGGATGTAGCAAAGGCAGTTTTAAGAGAGAAATTTATAGTAATACAGGTCTACCTCAAGAAACAAGAAAAATCTCAATCTAACCTACACCTAAATAAACTAGAAAAGGAGGAACAAATGAAGCCCAAAGTTAATAAAAGGAAGGAAATAATAAAGAGCAGAGAAGATATAAATAAAATAGAAACTAAAAAAAATAAAATAAAAATAGAAAGGAATCATGAAACCAAGAGCTGGTTCTTTAAAGGATAAACAAAGTTGACAAAACTGTAGCCAGACTTATCAAGAAAAAAAGAGTGAGAACTAAAAGAATAAAATCGAAATGAAAGAGTAATTAAAACTAATATAGAAATAAAAAGGATTATAAAAGACTACTACAAAAAATTATACACCAACAAATTGGACGACCTAGAAGAAATAAATTCCTAGAAATACACAATCTTCTAAAACTGAATTAGGAAGAAATAAAAAATCTGAACAGATTTCTCTTCAGATTACCCTGACACAAAAACAAAAGACACTACCAAAAAAAAAAAAAAAAGAAACTGACAGGCCAATATTCTTGATGAACATTGATACAAAAATACTCAACAAAATATTAGCAAATCAAATTCAACAGTACATTAAATAGTTCATTGACCAAGATCAAGTGGAATTTATTCTAGAGGAATTTATGCAAGGATGTTTCAATATCTGCAAAGAAATCAATGGGATACACCACATTAACAAAATGAAAGCTAAAAACCATATGATCATCCCAGTAGACACAGCAAAAGCATTTGACAAAATTCAACAACCATTCATGATAAAAAAAAAAAAAAGTCTCAACAAAGGGTCAGAGGGAATATACCTCAACATAATAAAGACTATATATGACAAACCCACAACTAACATCATACTCAAGAATGAAAAACTAAAAGCTTTTCCTCTAAGATCAGAAACAACACAAGATGAACATTCTTGCCATTTTTATTCAACACAGAAATAGAAGTCCTAGCTGCAGCAATCAGACAAGAACTAAAAACCATACAAATTAGAAAGGAAGAAGTGAAACTGTCACTTTTTGCAGATAACATGATACTATATATGGAAACCCTAAAGACACCACTAAAAACCATTAATAAATGAATTCAGTAAATTTGTATGATACAAAGTTAACATACAGAAACCTATATTGCATTTCTATACACTATACAGAAAGTAGCAGAAAGTGAAATTAAGAAAACAATCCAATTTATGATTGCATCAAAAAGAATAAAATACCCAGCAATAAATTTAACCAAGGAAGTGAAAGTCAAGTACTCTGAAAACTCTAAGACACTGTTGAAAGAAATTGAAGGTAACACCAAAAAATGAAAAGATATCACACTCATGGATTGGAAGAATGAATATTGTTAAGATGTCCATATTGCCCAAAGCAATCTACAGATCCAATGAATCCCTCTTAAAATACCAATAGTATTTTTCATAGAGCTAGAACAGATAATACTAAAATCTGTATGGAACCAAGAAAGACTGTGAATAGCCAAAGCAATCTTGAGAAAGAACAAAACTAGAAGTATCAAAATCCCAGATTCCAAGCTATACTATAAAACTATAGTAATCAAAATAGTAAGGCACTGGCAGAAAACAGACAACATGTCAACAGAACAGAGTAGGTAGCCCAGAAATGAACCCATGTTTACATATGGTCAATTAATCTACAACAAAGGAGGGAAGAATATATAATGGGGAAAAGACAGTCTCTTCAACAAATGCTGTTGAGAAAACTGGACTTCGATGTACAAAAAATAAAACTGGACCACTTTCTTTTACCACACAACTTACATTGTACACAAAAGTACACTCAAAATGAAATAAAGACCTAAATGTAAGACCAGAAACTATAAAACTCCTAAAGGAGAACACTGTCAGTAATCTCTTGGACACTGGCCTTAGCAAACATTTTTCTGGACTGGTCTCCTTATGCAAGGGAAACAAAAGCAAAAGCAAACTATTGGGACTACATCAAACTAAAAAGCATTCACACAGCAAAGGAAACCATCAACAAAATGAAAAGGCAACCTACTAAATGATGTATCATTTGCAAATGATATATCCGACAAAGGATTAATATTCAAAATATATAAAGAATGCATTCAACTCATTTATCACCCCCAAAAATCAGATTTAAAAAATGGCAGAAGATCTGAAAAACAATTTTCCAAAGAATACACCCAGATGGCCACAGGCACATGAAAAGATGCTCAACATCACTAATCATCAGGGAAATGCAAATCAAAACCACAATAAGATGGCTAGTAGCAACGAGACAAGAAATAACTGTTGGCAAGGACGTGGAGAAAAAGGAACTCTCATGTACTGTTGGTGGAAAAGTAAGCTGATGCAGTCACTACGGAAAACAGTATGGCGGGTCCTCAAAAAATGAAAAATGGAACTACCATTCCACTACTGGGTATTTACACAAAGAAAACAAAAACACTAATTCAGAAAGATAGGTGCACTCTGATGTCTATTGCAGCACTATTTACAATAGTCAAGATACAAAAACAACCCAAGTATCCAACAATAGAGGAATGGATAAAGAAGATGTGGACTATTAGTCATAAAAAAAAGAATGAAATCTTGCCATTCACAACAACATAGATGGACCCTATTATGCTAAGTGAAATTAAGTCAGATAGAAAAAGACAAATTTCACTTATATGCAGAATCTAAAAAACAAAACAAACAGAAACAGACTCACAAATACAGAGAACAAGGTGGAGGTTTTCAGAGGAGAGAAGGGTGAGGGGTGATAGGTAAAAGAGAACTAAAAAGACAAAACAGAACAAAAAAGGAACTAAGAGGTTCAAACTTCAAGCCTTCCTGGCAACAAGCTTCCCACAAGAATATGCCCCTTGCAGAGGACCTCCTCTATGCCTCCCTGGAGGAAGAGAAAAGGAAGCATAAGCAGCAGCGCCTGGTGCAGAGCTCTAATTCCTACTTCACTGATGGGAAATGCCCTGGATGCCATAAAATCACTGCCATCTGTAACCATGCACAAACACAGCAGTTTCGTGCGTTGGCTGTCCTGTGCCAACTGATAAGGAAGAAAAGCAAAGCTTCCAGAAGGATGCTCCTTCTGACAGAAGCAGCACTAAAAGCAACCTGAATCAAAATGAGTGGAAAACCATATACATATTTTAAATTTAAAAAAAAAAAAGTACAAACTTCCAGTTTCAAAGTTAGTTCTGGGGATGAAAAGTACAGCATAGAGAGTATGTCAATAATTTTATACTGATTTTGTGTGGTGACGAATGGCAATTTATTGTGGTGAGTACTGTGTACTACATACAATTCTTGAATCACCATGTTGTAATCTGGAACTAATGTATTGGTCTATAGGTAAACTATACTTCAACTTAAAAAACATAAATGGACTAAATATTCCAATTAAAAGGCAGTGACTTTCAGCCTGGATTAGAAACAGCACCTAACAATATGGTCCCTATAAAAAATGGACTTTAAATCCAAAGATATAAGAGTATTTGCTTATAATTATTTCATTTTCTTTTATTTAAAAGCACAAAACCACAGGGGCACCTGGGTGGCTTAGTCAGTTAAGTGTCTACCTTTGGCTCAGGTCATGATCACAGGGTCCTGAAATCAAGCCCCAAGTTGGGACCCCTGATCAGTGGGGAGCCTGCTTCTCCCTCTACCACCACTCCCCCTACTTGCGCTCTTTCTCTGACAAAGAAATAAAATCTTAAAAAAAAAAAAAAAAAAAAGCCACCACCACCATCAGCACAGAACTATCAAAGGGTCTTAGGTTAGAGAAAAGTCCTTCATTCTATTCTGCTACAAACATGAATCAAACACCAAATCTATGTGCAAGACTCTGTACTAGGGGCTTCAGGGAGATGCCAGGAGAGGACGACTCACAATCTGTGCTAAAAGTGCCACAGAACTCAGAAGGACAAGAGGATATAAACTGTGAGATTTCCTTTGCTTAATGTGAAGTACAGGTGTGGGGAGAAGGGCAGTGATCAGCAAAGGCTCTGTGGAGGTCACCAGCACTGTGCCCAAAGCACCAGAAGGACTCTGATGAAGAAATAATTTGGAGTTCATTATTCATTTATTTTCTAAACTGCAAGTCCAGACATCCAGCCGAGGGGTCACAAGCACAAGCTTTAGTGTCAGAGATTTAGGCTCCAGCTCTGCTCCTGATGACCCCAAGACCCAGGACAACTTACTTAGGTCTCCTGTGCCTCACCTTCTTCATGTGAAAAGAAAATAATCATTTCAATTTTATAGGAAGTCTAAAACGAAGGAGAACGTTGCAAAGTGCTTTACAGAGTGCCCGCTTATTCCATTCATGTTACCAGAGAAATGGAATGTGCCCTCTACTCCTTAAAAAATAAAACCTTCACTGATAAAGATAGCAAAAATGAACACCAAAGCCCTACCATTTCTTAGTAATGATAAATTAAAGGGAGGAAATGCCAAAAACAAAATGGAGAGGCAGAAGACAGTATCTTTTATGTAGCAGGCATGTAATGTTTCCATGCCTGTTAGATGGCTGGATGACCCCAATGGCAGAGGAACGAAGTCTTGCAGGGCTAGCTAGCTACCTTCCACCTGCAAGAGAAGAGCCATGCACCCCAGGTCCCTGAAACTCTAAAGCAAATGGAGTCCCTTGCTATTCATGACCAAATATTTCAGAAAGTTTCTACATTACATGGAAGTCTAACTACATGGAAGTGTACATTCCCAGAAGTGTCTATGAGGTTCCTTCAGACAGTAAAGAACAGGGTACGGGAGACAATGGATGTTGACAGCCACAAAGAGAAGTGAGGAACCAGGAAGCCCGAAGGAAGCCCCTGGGCACTGAGCGGGAGCCACCATGAAAGGTGGCAGCTCTAGTTCTCCAAGAGGAATTACAGCAAGACTCTTTTTCAATCTGTGTCTCTGATTCGACTTTTACTGCTTATTGTTATTAGGGACAGTGTCAGTTTCTGCTTCCTGGTGGCTCTGCCACCTGCTCGCTCTCCATGCTTCTCTAGGACTGCGCTCCACTGTACCAGCAAAGTCCCCCTCCCAGAGAGTATCCGGGATAAGGGAAACTGTCACCCACATCACGGGATTCTGTTGTCCTTCATCCCCCGCCTAGAGGTGGCTTCCCTTAGCTCAGGCACTGATTCCTGATCAGCCTCGCGTAGCTGGGCTGCAGGGTCACAAGACCCAAAGTGTAGTGGTCTGTGTACACACAGACATCCACAGCTCTTCTGCCTGGAAAGCACCCCCACCTCTCGTGGCCCATAGGGGACCACATGTTCACTTTTCAGATTTTTTTTTTAAGTAACCGCCACACCCGACACCGCACTTGAACGCATGACCCTGAGGATCAGGAGTTGCATGCTCTTCCGCTAAGCCAGCCCAGTGCCTCCCACAGGTTCACTTCAAAACATTATAAAGAACATTTCCTTGCACCAGGGCCTGTGAACTGTAGTAGCAACAGGGACCAGCTTTCGACATCCGAACGAGGTTTGAAAAAAATCCCAAGACAAAACTGAACGAACTCTAAGTTTAACATCTGAATAGACTTTTTAAGAGTTGGCAGGGACCTAAAGGGCCACGTGGTCCAAACCCACCCTCTATGCAGTGATCCGGGTCCCAGCGTCTATAACTGGCAGAGAATGAGAGCCCCGAGGTCCCGTGCCTCTTGACAAGTAGAAGCTCGAGACATTTCCTCCTGGTTAAGCCACAAATCAAGAGGAACAGTAACTGGCATCTGCGGGCAGCGATTCACCCTATGAGAAGCCACATAAACATGATTTGAAATGTTGCACTTTCATGATGCCTTTGGTTAGGGAAAGAGGTGAATCCCCCCCACACACAACTTTTTGAAAATCATTAAAAAAATGAACTTAAGACACAAAAAGATCACATGACAATTTGCATCACTTGGATTTCTTTGGTAGAGCTATTTGGACAAATCACTCTTGTGGGAATACTGTCCAAGAGGCTCCTCTGTTTCAAAGAAGCCAACGTGAGCTCCTCTCCTGGCCTTTTCTTGATCCACGAATCGGCATGAAGCTAAATAAAAACTGTGAAACTATTTATCATCCACACACACTGTGGCACTCCAATTCTGCAATAAGACACCATTCTGTCTTACCAGTTTAAAAAAAAAAAAAAGTGCTGGGCATTTGTCAAAATATCCTATGCATTCTGCGCTTGGAAAAACCAAACATTGGTTTTCCTGGGGCAAGCTGGATGAAGGGGTTTTAAAAGTATACATCTATTTTTTTTTTTTTTAAGATTTTATTTATTTGACAGAGAGAGAGATCACAAACAGGCAGAGAGGCAGGCAGGGGTGCGGGGAAGCAGGCTCCCTGCTGAGCAGAGAGCCTGATGCGGGGCTCGATCCCAGGACCCTGAGATCATGACCTGAGCCAAAGGCAGAGGCTTAACCCACTGAGCCACCCAGGCGCCCCAAAAGTATACATCTTTTATATGAATGCAAACTCATGACAATAGACAGTCAAAAATAATGCATGAAACTTTCTTGGGGGGGCGCCTGTGTGGCTCAGTGGGTTAAGCCGCTGCCTTCAGCTCAGGTCATGATCTCAGGGTCCGGGGATCGAGTCCCACATCAGGTTCTCTGCTCAGCAGGGAACCTGCTTCCTCCTCTCTCCTTGCCTGCCTCTCTGCCTACTTGTGATCTCTCTCTGTCAAATAAATAAATAAAAATCTTTAAAAAAAAAAAAAAAAAACTTTCTTGGGAAAGGTAATCTAGGAGTTTTACAAAACCCATGACAGTATTGCTTCCAAAACCCAGACTTGCCCCAAAATATAAGAAGATATGTGGTGAGTAACTCAACTTCTGAAAACACAGTGGGACTTTTATTCCCAGGAAGGGGGAACTGGTTGCCCACCGTAATCCTGCAAAACTCAACCTTGCAAACAGCATGGGGCCAAGATGCATTCTGAATGCAAAGAAGGAATGAGTGGTCTCCTCCCCCCACCCCTTTTTAGTGATGTGGTAGGTTTGCTGTTTTGGTGGGGTTTCTGAGATATGGTTTACATGCCACAAAATTACCTCTTTAAAGTGAATATATTTAGTGTTTAGTGTACTCTCAAGGTGTGCAATCATCACCACTATGTAATTAGCAGAATGTTTTCATTACCCGAACAGAATCTCCATACCCATTAGGAGTCACTCCTCCATTCCTCCTCGTCCCTCGAGACCAATAACCTGCTTCCTGTCTCTGTGGACTTGCCTATTCTGGAGAGTCCAATGGAATCACTCAATTTTGTGTCTGACTTCTCTCACCTAACGTAGATCTTCAAAATTTATCCATGACATAGCACATATTGGTTCTTCATTCCTTTTTATTGCCAAATAATATTCCATTGTGTGAATATACCATTTTATTTAACCATTCATCACTTGAAGGACCTTTGGGTTGCTTCCATTTTGGGGCTATTATGAGTAGTGTTGCTAGGAGCATTCGTGTGCGAGTTTATGTGCAGACATGAGTTCTCACTTCCCCCGGATATGTACCTAGAAGTCGAATTGCAGGGCCACATGGTGACTCTGTATTTGAACTTTCAGGAACTGCCAGACTGTTTTCCCCACAGTACATGCCATGGCACTCCAATTCCCAAACAAGACACCAATACATCTTACCATTAAAAAAATCTTCACCATTTTACATTTCCACCAACAATCTCTGGGGGTCCTAATTTCCCTACTTCTCCACTGAAACTTGTCCATCTGTCTGTAGCCATCCTCACAGGCCTGAAGGTTACACAGCCAAACACCTCTCCCTGTAGTGTAGATCTGCATTTCCCTGACGACGGCTGACACTGAGTGTCTTTTCATGTGTTCATCAGTCCTCTGTGTTGGAAAAACATTATTCCGATTCTCTGCCCATTTTTTATTTGGGTTGTCCTTTTATTATTGGATCATAAATTTCTTTCTATAGTCTAAATACAGGCCCCTCATCAGACATGTGATTTGAAAAGTTCTCTCATCCTGCAGGCTGTCTTTTCACTTTCTGGGTAGTGTCTTTTAATGCACTTAAGTTTTTCATTTTGAGGAGATCCAATATATTTTTTCCTTTGGCTGCTGATCTTTGTCAATTCTATTAATATACAGTTGTTACCATGGAGAACTGACTATAATGACTAACTAGCCAAGTGTCTTCCTCAATTTTATTTCAACTGTGATATAATAAACTGCTTATTCAGTTAACATGTCTGCTCTCATTTCTCCCTTTGGAGAGAATAAGTGGTTGGGATTCCCCTGATGGAGAGGAAACAGATTGAGGCTCTCAGACTACGGATTGGAATTACTTATCTCGGAGGCGTAAAACTGGGAATATAATCCTGAACGTCTGGTGCTTAGCCTGAACCTGTGCTGTGCAGTGCCAGCAGCCTCAGCATCCCAGTCCTGGCCGCCTGTCCTGTGGCTCCCACCGCGAGGCCCTCCATCAGGCTCCAGCTCCCCCTCCTCTGCTGGTCCCCAGACGTGGCCATTCCTCAAGGCCCAGTCTCCGCAGCTCCCTCTACACATGGTCCCAAGCTTTCTTCAAGGCTCCTACCTTCACTGTGCCATTGCTCAGCTCAGCCCAGACACACGGCACCCACTGGGGCTTCGTGTGTCTGCAGCACAAGAGCACCTTCTCTTCGAGGTACTCACCCCTCCAGACTGAAATAGGTCTACATCCGCCCACTCACCCAGCCTCAGTCTTCGGAGTCTCCCTTCTCGCGCTCCTCGCGGCAGCCCGCCACACCAGCCTTTGACCCAGCGCAGTGGCCCCGCTTACCGGTCTGCTCCAATCCCATTAAATACGCCCCACTCCGTAAAGGCTAAACCCTGCCACACAAAGCCCTCCCGAATCGCACTCAATCTGTCCTTCAGCCTCATCTGCTTCTAGTTCTCTCGCCAACCCACCACTCCAAACGCACCCCGCCACCCAGTTTCCAACGCACCCTGTTTTTATCCCGCGCTCTCCATGGTTGCGGGTGCCACCCCTCCTCCTCCCTCGCCAGCCCCTTCTTTCCCACCTAAGGAGGACAGCAGCCACCCGCCATTGGGTGCTTTCGTGTGCTAGGACTGCGCAGGGCAAGCGCCCTTCCTCCCATTAATCCCACTTCCTTCACTAAGGAAGCCCCCTTTTGTTCATTTCTGAAGCCCCATTTCTGTCCCTACTATTTCCTTGACCCTCAATCATTCATCCCTATTGCTCAGAGGACATACCTTCCTGTTCCAAACCTCCACATCCCCCAATCCTGAAGTACAAATACAAATACTGAGCCCCCACAAGGGACCGGGTGCTCTGCGAAGTAAGCGTCAGAGGTGCAATGAAGGAGGGAAAGACCAAGTTCTGGGAGTGCCTCACAGAAGCACTCCCAGGGGCAAGTCCAAGGGGTTTAACAACTCGTTAAAGAATTATGGTCAAGGGGTGCCTGGGTGGCTTAGTCCATTAAGAGTCTGACTCTTGACTTTGGCTCAGGTCGTGATCTCAGGGTCGTGAGATCAGGCCCTGCATCTGGCTCTGCGCTTAGCAAGGAGTCTGCTTGAGGGGTCTCGCTCTCCCTCTCCCTCTGCCCTGCCCCTGGCTTGTGCTCACTCACTCTTTCTAAAATAAATAAATCTTAAAAAGAAAAAAAAAATTATATTCAATAAGTATTTCTTTTCGACTGTGCTAAATTCAAATTCTACAAGGAAAAAATACCAAGTGCCAGGAAAGCACCTAACAGGGAGAAAAGGCCCTCATTAGGTTGTTCAGAGCAGGCTCTATACAGGGACGGAGAAGTGCTTCTGTGGGGAACCTGCCTTCTCTCTCTACATGTCCTGAGTCCCTGAAGTGGACCTTGCCTCGTTCGCCTTTGTAGTTTTAGCACATGGAGTAACAGGTGACGGAGTGCAAGAGTGACTCGGGGGGAGGAAGGGGAGAATCTGGGAGCAGAAAAGCAGCTCATCTAGAAACTGAGCCAGAGTCAGGACACCCCGGGAGGCAGCCCTGGGTTCAAATCTCAGCCCTGCCACTCAGAAGCTCTGAGAATATTACTTAACCTCTCCATACCTCCAGACTAACCAGCTCCCTCGCAGAGTGGCCGTGATGGCTCTATGTAACCACAGACACAAAGCCCTATGAAGGCCTAGTACGTGAAGGCACCCAGGAAATAAATGGTGGCTACTGTCCTCATTACCATTAGTTGAACTATTGTTCAAGGGCTCAAAGGCTGGAAATGAGCTCTGAGAATTGTCTATCAGGTCATCAAGTTCATCAAGCTCAGGCCAACTCACTACTGAGACTTCTGAGTCTGGATCTTCTACGGTCTACAAAGGAGATGCACCCAGAAGGGTCCGCCAAAAGTACGGGAGGCTCTTGCCAGGCCCTGGAACTACCCAAAATTTACTCTGCTTGAGGTCCGCCTTCCTGCTCAGGCTGACCTCAGGATTTAAGGCCCCAGGAATCAGAGGCAAAAGAGAAGCCAAGGCCAAAGGTCACCACGAACACTTCCCAGTCTGGAGGGCACTTATCTCTAAGAGGAAACACAAAAGAACTCTTCATCTTTCCATGCTGGCCTGTCTCCTCTTCATCCGGCCATCTCCATGCATCCTCTTCTGACTGGGGGCCCGAGGGCAGAAAGCAGGGTGTGCAGCAGGCAGAAGGAGTCCAAGGCCTCATTCTTGGCACTATCAACAGCTCAAGTGACATGGCAAAGAGAAACTGAGGCAGCAGGTGGGCTTAAAGCTGCCACTCACCTGACTTTAAGACGAGGAGATTTTCCTCGGTTATCTGGGGGAGCCCAACACCACCACAGGGCTCTTAAACGGGGAAGAGGTGGCAGAAGTCAGCGTCAGACGATACGAGAAATGATAGGAGAAAGACTCAACCGGCCACGGGAGGCTTTGAAGATGGAAAAAGGGCCATGAGCCAAGAAATGTGAGCAGCCCCTAGAAGCTCGAAAAGGCACTGAAATGGATGTTCCCTTACAGCTTCCAGAAAAGAACGCAGTCCTGCTGAAACCTTAATTTTAGCCCAGTGAGACCCATTTTGGACTTCTGCCCTCCAGAGTTGTAAGATAATAAATCTGTGTTGCTTTAAGCCACTAACTTTGTGGTAATTCGTTATAGAGACAACAGAAACTAATATCCAGAGCTAATGCAGATAAATAGGGATGTGCCATTCTCTCCCTGGGGCTTGAGGGCTTCAGAGGTAGTGCCGAAAGCCAGAGTGGGGGCAGACATGCTACTACCTTTTACGCAAGAGGCTTTAATAAAAGATGCTTAAAATACTTCTTAAAAGGCACTGGTGTAGTAGGAAGAGTCTGAGGTCAGACAGAGCTGGATTCAGTCTGTTTATCAGCCCAGGGATCTTCCCATACTTTCCTGAACTCCCCTGGGCCTCGGGTCTTCAACCATGAAAATCAGGTTGAGGGGCGCCTGGGTGGCTCAGTGGGTTAAGCCGCTGCCTTCGGCTCGGGTCATGATCTCGGGGTCCTGGGATCGAGTCCCGCATCGGGCTCTCTGCTCGGCGGGGAGCCTGCTTCCTCCTCTCTCTCTCTGCCTACTTGTGATCTCTCTCTGTCAAATAAATAAATAAAATCTTAAAAAAAAAAAAAAAAAAAGAAAATCAGGTTGACTACCTCCCTGGAGGTGAAACCTATGAGAGTTCAGTGGGGCAACGGGTAGGACAGAGCTTGGCTCCAAGAAAGCAGCCAGGAAAGAGCTCCTCCTCCGGTCTCCTCCCTTCTAGTCTTGTGGGGATTAAGCACCAGCACAGAAGAACCCATCTCAGCCCTCTCCCCCATAAATGCAAGCATCACGAGGAGCAGAAGCCCACCTCCTCTAATCCACCCAAGAAGCTGGGAGTTAGGCGGAGGCTCCATTCACTCGTTCATTTATTCAACCAAGGTTTCTTGCATGGCCAGGGCCAAGGTGGTGAGGGAAACAGACCGGTGTCTGCCTTCACGGAGCCTACGCGCCGGCAGCACCGACGTCCATCAAATGCCCGGCAAACGAATCCCCCGTCCCATCAGGGATGGCTCCGACAGAGAGGTGTGCAGACCGCAAGGGACAGGGTTGGAGTGGGGAAGCGATCCAGCCAGGAGGTCGGAAAGGCTTTGTAGAGAACAGTGGGCGCGCTGAGAGCTGAAGAATGATTAGCATTAACTAGATGACAGACCGAAGACCCTTCCAGGCGGAGGACTAAAACCACGAAAACGCCGGAGAGTGGAAGGGAGGGAGGCCTAAGTAAAAGAAGGCGAGCGTGGCTGAGCAGCAGAGGAAAAGGGGAAGGAAGGAAGGAAGGGGAAGAAAATGACTCTGATTCAGCTGGATGGGCGGCGGGTTCCATTCCCCGAAACAGGAAATGCCAGAAAAGGGCCACGCTGGGGGCGGGGGGGGGGGGGAGACCATGAGGTCAGTTTGGGGTTTAGGGTACCTTTGGGACACTCAAGCAGAGCTACCAGGGGGCATCTGGATATACAAGTCCGGAGCTCTGGGCTAGTACGCTCTGGGCTAGGAGTGAACGCGGCCCCGTGTACGAGCAAAGCAGGGATGGAAGCAGGAAGGGTGGCCCAGGTGAGCCTGCCCTCCACAGCGACATGGGGGCCTTGACCAACATGTAACACCCAAGAGCTAGAAGGAGACTGCGAAGGCGGCTGGAGGGAGCAAGCAGCCTGGGAAGTCAAGTGTTACCCAGGACGTCACATAAGGGAGCAGAGTGTATCCAGGAGGGAGTCCGTAAGACTCCCCAGGATGCGGCCTGACAAATGGGACCCTGCTTGCCCGGCTGGGTGACAATCGTGGGGAGACCTGATGTTCAGGCAGTGAGGCCTATATTCTCCTAGAGGGCCCTGGGAAGTGACTCGGATATTAAGAGGCTCCACTGCTAACAGCCTCCTAGGGAAAAACAAACAGAAGAGCAGAGATCACTGTATCCAACGGCCTGGCCTCACGAAGTGGCTCACACCAGAGCACAGAAAAGAACAGACACTGGCCTGGACACATTCTCCGTCCCCAGGCTGGTTAAATATGGATAGCTTTCGAACTGGGGCAATACTGGAGACCTGACACCGGGGCACGGGGCAGGGGGGGCTCCTCCTCTTCCGCAGGTACCCAGCTGGCAAGGCGCCCGGGCTGGGGCCTCTGGCTGCGGCAACGGCAGAGCACCACTTTCCAGTTCTTCCGCCCCAGCGCTGAACCCACTTACCTGGTAAGACTCCTGGACCTTGGACTCCGTCTGTCTCCTTTTCCTGCCCGTCCGTCCGCTCTGAGTTCTCAACCACCTGATCCAACTCCTCACTCAGCTGGAGGGGAACAAAGAGGGCAAATCGGTCAGCCGCACCAGCCCTGCTACTTAGGACTAGAATAAGAAAGCAGAAAGTCCCTCTTGATGGTCACACACACACACACACAGTACCACATGATGTAGGGTGTGCTATACCAGTTCTACAGATGAGGACACCAAGGCCCAGGAAAGTCATGGAACTTCCTGTGTGTCGGTTTCCCGGGGCTGCTCTAACAAAGCACCGAAGACCGCGTGGCTCAAAAGAACAGAAGCTGAGTCCCTCAGAGTTCTGGAAACTAGAAATCTAAAATCAAGGTGTTGGCAGGGCTGATTCCTTCTGAGGGCTGTGAAGAAGAATCTTTTCCATGACGCTCTCCTAGCTTCTGGTAATGGTGGGCAAGCTTCGGTGTTCTTGGCCTGTAAGGCATCTCATCTCCAATCTCCACCTTCATCTCCACATGGAGTCTCTGTGTGTCTCTGTGTCTCCACACAGTCATCTTCTTATAAAGACGCCATATTGGATAAGGGCCCACCCTACTTCAGGATGACCTCCTCTTAACTAATTACATCTGCAATGACCTTATTTCCAAATAAGGTCATTTTCTGAGGTACTAGGGGTTCACATTCTCCACACATCTTTTTGGAGGGGCGTAATTCAGCCACAACACTTTCCATGGCCACAGAACCAAAAGTCAAATCTAAGTTGGTCTAGTTCCAAAGCCTATAAACTTAACGGCTTCCCAGAGAAGGAGGAGGAAAGGCAGCTAAGAGTCTGCTAAGAGGCAGGAGGAAACAGTGAAAGTGGTGACGGAACTCTCCAGGACTCTGGCTCGCGTCTACGCACGCCAACTGCAAATGGCAGAACGAAATGGAGAGGGCAGCCCATCCCAGAAACAGATCCTGGTAGCTGGTAACTTCAATCTCCCCTCATAGTGTTCTCATCTGGGAAATGGAGGAAGTGCCACTGAGAGGGATACGGGGCAAAAGGATACAATGATAACCAACAATTCTGGTAGCAATGAGGAGGAAGAGGGCAAGAGAGATCAAGACCAGAATTTAGGGGCACCTGGGTGGCTCAGTGGGTTAAGCCGCTGCCTTCGGCTCAGGTCATGATCTCAGGGTCCTGGGATCGAGTCCCACATCGGGCTCTCTGCTCAGCAGGGAGCCTGCTTCCTCTCTCTTTCTGCCTGCCTCTCTGCCTACTTGTAATCTCTCTCTGTCAAATAAATAAATAAAATCTTAAAAAAAAAAAAAAAAAGACCAGAATTTAGAGGACTTATCACTGAATTAGGAGGGAGGGGAAGGGGATAGCTTTCCTAAGTATTTTCTTAGGTTCACAGTGTCAGCACTTAAGGTCTCAAAACATTTTCACTAAAAATTAATCTCCAGGAGACTTGGGTTAAAATAAAACTCTCATGTATCTACTGGTCTTCAATCTCTCTCTTTTTTAACTGTAGTTTTAAGTAGCCTCTACACCCAACATGCAACTTGAACTTACAACCCCAGTATCAAGAGTCAAATGATCTACCCACTGAGCCAGCCAAGTGCCTCTATCATCCTTTCTATGCATCCACTCCTGCCCCTTAGAATCAGATAAAACCTTCAGTTTGAAGACCTCCAAGCTCACAGGAAAATCAACACGTGGGAGAGGAGTAGGAGGCTGGAGAAACACTATGAGATACGGGTCGTGGGAGCACAGAGCAAGACGTCCCAAGACTCTTGGCTGGCCAAAGAGAAAGAAGGATGTTAGTTCTGAGAAGGCCCAGAGTTCTGTGTTCCAGGCCTTACCCAGGTTCAGCCCAACCCAGTTCCCTTCTTGACCACCTGCAGCCCTAATGAGTCCACTCCGTGCCTGGCTCATCCCCAAAGCCAAATCCCCCTTCAGCAAAGCAGTTTCACTCAGAGGTAGGTCTGCTGTCAGAACAATCCAGGCAGGACTAGCGCAGGCCACTCTCTGGGAGGCCTCCTTCTGAACAGAGCAAGAGACGGGGACTTCAAAATGAGCCACTGAAGAAGGGGAAGGGTCCTTTCGATGTCTTCCATCTTGGGGTGCCCCCAAAAGGAAAGTGACTCTACCTTTGGCCTTGCCCCTAAAAGCAAGATAACTGCCTATATTTTAATAACCATTTTAGAAGCCCTGCTGGGAAAGGTGATACTGCAGGTTGTGTACAACCTGTCTGTACAACCTGTACTGTCTGTAGACAGTGAGGGACATGGTCCTACAAACCAGGATCCCAAAGCTCCCTAGAAGCAGGAGCTGCCCACGCTCTTTAACAAGAGCCACCATTCACTGAGGGGTCTCTCCCTGCCAAGCGCTGAGCTAAGCACATTCTGTATACCAACTCATTGGTATAGGAGATAAGGCCTATCGCTACCCTCCTTTGCAAATGAAGAAACCCGAAGCTCAGAGAAGTTAAGTGACTTGACAAATGGCCAGAAGCAGAGCCAGGTTAGGAACACAGGCTTTCTGACTTGAAAGTAGTATTTATCCACTATGCTCTTCTCCCTATAAACCTGAAAACTTACAGAGGAAAGACACAACTCATTCCTGAGAATTCCCTCACTGTCTAGAGTATAGAATCTAGAGACCACAGAATCCACAGCACTGGGTTAAAAGTCATCTGGCTCCTTTGGGATAAAGGAGATGGTAGGAGAAATACAGAAATTTGTCCCAAAGTCAGATTCCAGAGCAGGTCCTATACTAAAAAATAGCAAGCCTTAGGCAAATCTCATCGACTTTCAACTAGGCTTCCCCTTGCACTCTAGAGCTAAGCCATCTGCTTGATCCACACAGGATCATTTACAAAGCAAGGAATGTACATCAATAGTGGTCAGTATTGATCAAGACAACAGGAAGTACATAGGAGAAGGACAGGCAGAATGCTAGACTGATCTGGGAAGTCAGTCTCCAAGGAGCGTGGGACTAAAGATCCCTCCTTGAATAACGGGGGGATGGTGGAATTTTAACCAATGGAGTTTCAGAGACAGTTAAAGAAAAAGAAACTGTGTGAGAAAGCGGAAAAGGGACAGGAAAGCAGGTGCACCTTTGTAAAGAGTGAGTTTCCAGTGTGGTTAGAACATAGGTGGGTGAGATGATAATTGAAGCTATGACTCTGAGCAGTGCTTTGAAAGCTGCTAAGAAGTTTGGACTTGGGTCGTTCAAGAGCATCAGGTTGTTTGTAAAAAGGGATGTTGTGGGATCAAGGCAGGGCCTCAAAAGGAACCCGCACAGCATGGGAGACACCAAAGGGAGAGCTGGTAACACAGCATCTCACGCAGCCGGCCAGAGGAGACACAGGGACACAAACCGGAGGACTGAAGATGTGGAACTGACTGAGCTCACAAGTGAGGGGACCACCGTCCGGGGCGCAGGGGAGGATGATCCCCAGAGATGACCAGGATACAGGACCTGAGAGGAGGAGAGCAGTTCACTAGCTCCGGGGAGTCGGGAGGTAGGAGGGAAAGCTGGAACCGCAGCCTGGAGCTCAGCACGAACTAGAAAGAGACAAAGAGCTGGAAAGTGATAGTTAAAGTAGTGGGAGGAGATGAGACAGTTAAGAAAAACCGAGCTCGGCGAGAAGCACCTTTGCAAAGTTAGGCGGGCCTCCAAACACAAGGCATAATTATCGCTGTCATTTACACCTGCAAGGGGCCACGAGGCCTCGGGCTTGCAGAGAGGCTAATGCCTCCCGCACATCCGTTCCAGCCGGGAGAAGGGCGCCCGTGCTGCCACTTGTTGCAAAGATCTGCCGGGGTCAAGGCCCGCCCGCGCGCAGCTGCCGGGGTCCGACTCCGCTTTAATCATTCACCTGCTGGCGACCCGTCGCGGCTCCTCCGGGGCCCCGGCTCCATCCCGCGCCGGCGGCATCCGGAGGAGGCTCGGCGTCCCGCTTCCTTCCTGCCCCGCCGCGCCTCCGCACGCGGGGACCCCCTCCCCCGCCGCACTCCTCGAAAACCGCACTCGAGCCACCGGGACGCCCCCCGCACCCCAACCCGCCCGGACGCGGGGACCCCGCTCGGATGCCCCACGGGAAACTTTGCTTCCGCCCCCGCCCCCAGCTGCCATGTACCTCCTGGTAGGATGTGGAGAGCTCCTGCCGGATCATGGCACTGACCCGAGCTGAGGTGCACCTGAGACCGCGACGGCTCGGGAGCAGCGGCGGGCGAGGACCGCAGCCGCCGCACTTTAAGCTGCCGGCTCCGCGGGGCGAAACCGGTTCGGAGGTGCGGCCCCGAGACCAGGCGGGGCGGCAATCGACGCATGCGCCTCGTTGCCGCTGATACCACGGGAGGGTTGCTGGGAAATGTAGTTCTGGGCAAGAAGCATCTCTCAGCAACTCCGGAATGGCAAAACCTGCGCGCTACCCAAAGCCACGTTTAAGCCAGGCGTTAGACGCACGTGCTCTTTTCACCTCCCACTTCCTCTGTATGTTAGAAGAGGAGGGACGGAGAAAAATGAGTGGAAAGTGGAATAAAGAGGTCAGGTCAGATGAGTGGGAGAGCCTAATCTATAAGTGCAAGAGGCAGTCTGGTGGTTTCTAACCATTAATAAATGTCTGCCGAACACTGTATATTACAAAGCACTTTCATTCATATTATGTCCTTGATCCTGCAAGGAACCCTGTAAGCTGGACATTTTGCTCCCTGTTTTACAAGGAAGTTGAGGTACCTTGTTTCGGAAAGGATTTGAGCAAGGCAGTCATAAAGTATTTTTTTGTTGTTGTTTTGAAAAGAATATTATTTAATCCAGGAACAAACTACAGAATCCAAACACTTTCATTATTCCTAGGGCAGACAGTTTGGAGTCAGGACGTCTAGGTTTTTGTCCTGGCTTTGCCCCTCTCCCACAGGTTTTTGTTTGTTTTGTTTTTGTTTTTAAGATTTTATTTATTTGAGAGAGAGAGCAGAAGCGGGTTGGATGGGCAGAGGGAGAAGCAGGCTCCCCTCAGGCAGGAAGCCCAAAGCAGGGCTCGATCCTAAAGCCCCAGGATCATGACTTGAGTTGAAGGCAGGTGCTTGACCAACTGAGCCCTGAGGTGCACCTCCTGCAGATAATACCCTGGGCCCTCCTATCTATGCCTAAACCCTGCCCTGCTCACAGGGCCTTACTGAGAGCCTACAGATCATGCAGGAAAAAACAAAAGTGCGGTTCCCCTGCAGCAGAAGCCTTCTCCCCTGGATGTGGTGGGGAATACGGTGTCTGGCTTGTAGCACGGTGGATCTGTGGACTGCATCTTCCCCTCCTCCCACTGCCTGAACTGCCATTCTCTGTGGCCACCCCGGGCCGATTAGTCGTGAGGCAAATAGAGGTCACTTATGCTTTGGTGAATGCTGCTCTGTGTCCTGGGCAGCTGCAGCTCTGCGAGGCCCTGCACGCTCGGGGCCACTCGGGGCCTCTTCCGTCTTCAGCAGCAACCACAGTAGCACCAACCACATCAAACCCCCTGGACCTCCAGAGTATTAGTAGAGGGAGGCCTCCCCCACCCTGGGTTCCCTGGTCTTGCATCTTTAAAGGGACCATATACATAGCACATATACCATATATATTATAGGTACTCACCAATGTTCAGTTTGTGAATGGAACACTTATTCCAGCCATTTGACAGTTGCTCTCAAATACAAAGGACAACAAACAACTCTTTAGATTCCTAGCTGTGTTAACGCGAGGCTGGTAGATAGAACAGGTCACACAATCATAGAATTTTAGAGCTTGAAAGACCAGAAAAATCTAGTCCAGCCCTATTGATCCCCTCTACTCTTTGTTGCTCGGATCAAACCGGAAAATTACAGAGCCCCACATCTGAAGGAGATACTAGTACAATCTCTGACATGGTTTTAACAAATACGGCACCGGGCCCTGGGATACAGAAACAAATGGGACACTCCCAGGTCCTGGCCCTCTGGCTCCTCCATGCTAGAGTGGAGAAACCATGAACACATAAATAGAATTTTCTGTACCAGCTGTTCCCAAGTCCTCTCCTCCCACTCTCTCATGAGCACACACGAATCAGGCTTTCATCCTCTCCGCTCCACTGAAATTTGGTGGTCAAGGTCACAAATGACCTCAGAGTTGTCAAATCAGATGTCCATTTCCCCATCCTCCTCTTTTTCTCATGAGGTTTTTTTTTTTTTTTTTTTTTTTTTTTTTTTGGTATAGTTGTAACACAACGTTACATGATTTTTAGCTGCACAACATAGTGATTCAACAAGTGCATAGGTTATGCTGTGCTTACGACAAGTGTAGCTGCCATCTGTCACCATTCAATGCGATGACACGATCATTGATTATATTCTCTCTCCTGTGCCTTTTATTCTGGTGGCTCATTCATTCCACAACTGCATCTCCCGCTCCTCTTCCCCCATTTTGTCCATCCTCTCTGGCAACTATCATTTCGTTCTCTGTACTTATAGGTATGATTCTGTTCTTTGTTGATTCATTTGTTTTGTGATTTATCCTCTTTCTTGATCTGTCAGCTGCCTTGGCCTCGGCTGATACTCTCCTCCCTGTCTGCTTTCCGCCTTGGGCCTCCAGGACCCCACGTGCCTCCCCTTTGGCTCTCGTCTCACTCAAAGCTCCTTCTCAGCCTCCTTTGCTGGATTCTCCTCATCCCCTCAATTCTCCAAGATGGCATTCCCAAGCTAGGGCTCGAGATCTCCCTTCAACTCCCTCCCTAGGGGCTAGGGAAATGGGTTCCTCTTTAGTCTCACGGTTTGAAATACCATCTAGATCCCAAAAGATCCTTGTTATGGGTTGAATTGTGTCGTGTCCTCCAGAAAGGTATGTTGAAGTCCTGACTTGGTACCTCAGAATGGGACCGCACTTGGAAATAGGTGGCTGCAGAGGTATTAGATAAAATGAGGTCATACTAAGTAAGGTGATCCCTTCACCTATTATGACTCAAGTCCTTACAACAGATGGAAGACGATGTGAAGAGAGACACATAGCGCCCCGTTATGGCAGCAGCAGAGATCCAGTGATGCCGCTGCCAACCAAGGTGGCTTTGATCATTGCACCTGCTGCTTATAGGTTAAACAAACAAGCAAACAAACAAAAACCTTTTCACGTAGGGCAGACAGGCCTGTAGCTGGGTTTCCACTGAATTTAGTCAAGAGGAAGCACTGCTGGGAGATTAGAGGGGGTCAGGGCAGGGAAGAAGCCAAGGTTTTTCTTGTTTTGTTTTGTGTTTTTTCCAAGGTTTTTCCTGCTCCTGGCAGTGTCCCTTCCATGGCTCCGGCCCCTGACACAAAGGCTTTTTGTGGCTCTAGCTTCAGCTAGGGGACCCAGGCCCCCAGACTTGAATACCACCTCCTCCTCCTCCCTACTAAGGCTAGGATGTTGTTACTCTCCTGCTGTTTCTAATCTTCTCATTACCTCCGGGATTCTTCTCAGCCTCCTTCATCCCCCGTGCAACCAATTATCTTATTAAAAGTTATTCTGTTTCTCTTTGAATAATTTGTATTCCCCTTGCAGGTGATTGATTCATTGGGGAAAATGAATCTGGGTTCAAGTAGGGAAGGGCAATCAGAGGAATGCCTAGAAAAATTCAAGGTCATGTGAGCACGCCATTACACCACAGGTTTATACTTGGTGTCTCAGGGAGAGGAAGGGAGATCTGATGAGTAGAAATTGTAGGGAGTGGTGCCTGTGTGGCTCAGTGGGTTAAGCCACTGCCTTTGGCTCAGGTCGTGATCTCAGGGTCCTGGGATCGAGTCCCGCATCGGGCTCTCTGCTCAGCGGGGAGCCTGCTTCCCTCTCTCTCTCTCTCTCTCTCTGCCTGCCTCTCTGCCTGCTTGTGATCTCTGCCTGTCAAATAAATAAAATTAAAAAAAGAAAGAAATTGTAGGGAGTATCTTTGGGCTCAAAGAAGTTACTAACAAACGGAACTGTAGAGAGAGAAAGGGCTCAGAGAAGCAGCACACTATAGGTCAGGGATGTTATTAAGGAATGTGCTGCATCTGATGGGGATGATATTCTATTCAAGGGCTTAGAAGGGCCTCTCTTAACCTGGAGACCCTGCGACCCTGCGACCCAGGAACACAGATTCTGCACGGAATAGCTTACACAGACTCTCACATCCGTGATCATTTTTGGTTTCCGGCACAATTCCATCAAGGAGGCAGCCTGGTGTGTTACTAACACAGAAACTGAGATTCGGAGGGCTGGTGATGGATCCTGTTCAGGTCGCTCTGTATTAGAAGTTCATTCTGTTGCACGGATGAAAAGTATGAGCATTTGATATGGTCACTGAGGGAAGGTGTGGCCCGTGGGCTAAGGGGTGATGCTGGGAGGGAGCCTGGGCTTGAATCTTGGCTATACCAACCCCCTGTGACCTTGAGCAAGATATTTAAGGTCTCTGCACTTCAGTTTCATTATCTGTAAAAATGGGTGGTGACATTGTTTCTTACTTCATAGAGTGAAAGCAAGGACTGAATGAGTTAATACATGTGAAAGTGCTGAGTCAGGGCTTGCACATGGTTTGGTTTCTTTTGCCAGGACTTGCATCCACAAAATGTTGGCAGGACCCAAGAACTCAGTCCTTGGTCCCTCCACTTTCCTATCCATGTGCATGTTCCTGATGATCTCAACTATTCTGTGGCTTTATTATTTTAAGTTTTCCTTTTTTTTTTTTTTTTTTTTGTTTAAGATTTTACTTATTTCAGGGGCGCCTGGGTGGCTCAGTGGGTTAAAGCCTCTGCCTTCAGCTCAGGTCACGATCCCAGGGTCCTGGGATCAAGCCCCGAATCAGGCTCTCTGCTCAGCGGGGAGCCTGCTCCCCTCCCCCACCACCCCTGCCACCTCTGCCTGCCTCTCTGCCTACTTGTGATCTCTGTCTGTCAAATAAATAAATAAAATATTTAAAAAAAAAAAAGATTTTACTTATTTCAGAGAGAGAGCAGAATGAGAGAGCGAAAGAACATACCAACAGGGGTGGAGGGCCAGAGGGAGGAGAAGCAGACTCCCTGAGGAGCAGGGAGACTGACGCTGGACCCAATATGGGGCTTGATCCCAGGACCCTGGGATTATGACCTGAGCCAAAGGCAGATGCTTAAACAACTGAGTCATCCATGTGGCCCCATTTTGTGGCTTTAAATACAACCTAGATGTCAAGGATTCCATGACTTATATCTCTCCCTTGGAACTCTTCCTTCAAATCCAGACTCCTATAGCCAACTGTCAATCTGATACCACTTTGATATCTATGTGTTCTCGAACTGACCAAGCCTGGTCTTGAGCCTCTCCCCCCAGACTTGCTCTTATCACCATCTCTTGTTATCTTAGCAAGTGGCAACTCCATCCTTATGGTTACCCAGGCCAAAACCCTCTGGGTCATCCTTGACTCTGTTCTATCTCCCTGACCCCGCATCTCCTCTCAGTGGTCAGCAAATCCCGCCAGCTAACCTTCGAAACACATCTGAGACCCACCCCCCACCCCCCACCCCCGTTCATCACCTGCATGGCTAGCACTCCGGGTGCAAGCCACCATCACCTCTCGCCTGGATTATTGGATTACTGCAGGGGCTCCCTGCTTTAGTCTGTCCTCAACACCACAGAGTCATTCCACTAACATTTTAACTCATTCCTCTCCTCCATTCAGTAAGTGTAAAAGCCAAAATCCTTTAAAAGTGAGCTGTGAGGCCCCACGAGACCTGCCCCCACCGCCTTTCCCTTTACCCTCTGACCTCCCAGACCTCATCTCCCACACCTCTTCCTTCCCACTGTTTCTCCAGCAAGCAGAACACTGCCTTTCCTCAGCATGTATGCACCTGTCTTCCCCTTTGCAAAGAATGTCCTCCCCTCCTGGCTACCTCCCTTACCCCCTTTATACGAATACCTTCTCAGTGGGACCTTCCCTGGCCACCCTGTTTGTTTCTTTGTTTTGTAAGATTTATTTATTTTTTCCAGGGAGAGAGAAGGAGAAGGCACAAGCAGGGGAAGGACAGAGGGAGGAAGTCTCAAGCAGACGGCCTACCAAGACCCAACTGAGGCTCTGGGAGGACCCATGAGATCCCGACCAGGACTGACTCTGAGTCCGACTCTCAACCCACGGAGCCGCCCAGGAGCCCCTGGGCAGCCCATTTAAAACTGCAGCCCCCCCCCCCCACCCCATGCTCCCTGTCCTTTGCCCTGCTTTGTCTTTCTCCCAATAGCAACGAATGTATCTCACTTTTGTCCATTTCATCCATACAAGCCCATGGGATGTAAACTCCATGTGGATACTGATGCCTTGTTCAGCGATGTGTTCCCAGTAACCTGATACAGGGAAGTCCTCAAAAAGTATTTGTTTTATGAATTAATGAAGAAGTCTTTGCACAAATGCCAGCCCTTATTATTTCAGTGCAAATCTGCGGCACGCTCTACCCTTTGCAAAAATCCCTTTGGGGACATAACTGGAAAGGAAGAGAAATCAGCCAGAAGTAAAAGGGAACTTTTAAAAAGATTTTTGAGTAACCCTTTACACCCCAATGCGGGGCTGGAACAAACTTACACTCCCCGCCTCAACCCCCCATCAAGAGTGGCATGCTCCACGACTGAGCCAGCCGCACTGAATAAAGCTGGGGTCCTGGTGTGTAAATACCTCGTCCCAGGTGCTGGAGTGTGGGGCTGTGTCACCCACGAACCTACTCAACAACTACTGTCACGTAGGCCGCTCTCCGCACAGCTTCCAGTCCCGGGCCGCGGAGTCGGAGCTCCAGCGGCGCGGTCCCGAGGGCGCAGGGGCGGGGAGGTGGGCGCGCGCGGGGTGGGGGGGTGGGCTGTTCCGGGGCCGCGGGGCGGGAGCGCGCTCAGGCCACCCAGCGGCCCAGGCCACCCGGCCCTGCTCGGCGAGCGCAGCATGGCGGGCCCCGCGTCCCGGCGGCGGTTGCGGCGGCTGGCAGCGCTGGCCCTGCTCCTGGCGCTGGCCCCGGGGCCCCCGGCAGCCTGGGCCGGGCAGGTGCCGCGCCCCGCCGAGCGGGGGCCCCCGGTGAGGCTCTTCACGGAGGAGGAGCTGGCCCGCTACGGCGGGGAGGAGGTGAGCGGACGGGAGGCCGCGGGGGAGGCGGGGGCTCCGAGCTGGACGCCGGGCCTGCGGGCTTCCTCCCTCCGGACAGACGGCCGCGCAGGGACCCGGGGGGTCCGTCCGAGTCGGGGCTGCGCAGACTTAGCCCCGGCCCTGAGCCCGCACGCCCCGGCCCGCGCTGCCCCCTGCCTGCCTTCCGGCGAGCGGCTCCCCTGAGATGCGTTTCGGCTGGTGATCAGCCCCGGGAACCTCGGAACTTTGGGGGGTTTAATGTTAGCATCCGCTGGGGGCAGACCCTTCCGCCTCCTCCGCGGAGTGAGTGGCGGGGGAGGGAGAAGGGAAGTAAAACCTGGGGCAGACCGAGGGATGATCTAGGCTTCCCTGCACTTCCTGCCCCGACCTCAAACCCACTTTTACTGCCTGGGCTCTCGGCTGAGAAAGAGCTGGGGAGAGGGCAGAGGGGGAGACCGGAGGTTAAAGACACCCTCCCCCCCAACAGACCCACATCAGTCAATAGTCTGGAGGCGTCCAGGAAACTCCTCACAGCACCCCCTGCCTTTGGGCTGCTGGGGTCCAGTGTGATGATGCGGAGCCTGGGAAGATGCTGCACTCCCCGGTAGAAGGGCCATAGTGGGGCCAATCCGGGAAGAGAGGGGGAAAGTTTGATGCACAGATCACAGAACCATAGCATGTCAGCATTGATAGGGAACCGACGTCCTGCTTTTACACACGGGGAAACTGAGGCATGCGCCAGTTAGGGGCAGAACGAGGAAGGGACCATGTCCTCTTGTTAAAACCCTCCAGCCTGGGATCCCTAACCCCAAGTTAGCTGGCCTTAAATAGACCAGGTCTGAAAGGGGGACAGGGGGAGGGTGGTCAGAAACTTGGCCCTTAGGCAGTAATGGCTGGTTTGAATATCACTGTATACAGACGGTGGTCAGAAGCCCGAGTGGAAGAGAACACAGAAGGAGGGAGACAGGGATGTGACTAGATGTTAAGGGAAACAGAGAACCAGATGATACAGGATCCAGGAATCGTTGCAGAAAAGAGTTAACGCAGCAAGCCTACTCTCCTTAGGAAGGCCCGCTGGCAAGAGTGGCTGTTGGCTTATGTCTGGAATTCCAGGGTGTTCCACACTTCCCTAGCAGAGGAGGGTGGCTCACTCCGGGCTCTTTATACTGTGTATTTATGTTGAACATTGCTGGGCAGAGAGGGCCTACATGGCCAGCTGCCAGTAAAAACCTTGGCCTCTGAGTCTCTAATGGGTAGAGACTAATGTTCTGGGCAGAAACATCGCGCACGTGGTGCTGCATTGTGTTGCTGGTGGAAGAGCCCTGTGTGTGACCTCTCATGGGAAGGACTGAGCATGAGGAAATCCACCCCTGGATTCCTCTAGACTCTGCCTGTGTCCTTTTCTCTTACGATCTCGTATCCTTCTATACAGTTGTAATACATCTGAGCTCTGAGTACGACTGTATGCTGAGTTCTGTGAGTCCTCAAAGTCAGTCTTGAAACATGGGGGCGAACTTGGAGACCCCTGGCACAGAACCCAAGAGAAGAGAGAGTTCAAGGTCGAGGGTACTTGTAGCCACAGCTCCAGGGGCTACAGGATGAGGACAGAGAAGAGATCCTGGGTTTTGGGGGTTTTTTAAAATTTTTTATGCTGACATTACGGATACTTAACTAAGGGAAGGAAAGAGGGAAGCTTGAGTTGGGAACAGGTTAAGGAGAGAAGTGTTTTGGGCGTCTATAGGCAGACAGAGGAAGAAAGTCAGGTAGGAGAGGGGCCGATGAATACAACTGAGTAGAGCCGTGCTGTTCCCTGAGCCACCCTGGAAGGTTCTGGTTTATGCCTGTTGTCTGGGAAGAGTTACTAATGGCACACCCCCTTCACTCTCAGGAGTGTCACTGTTGTGTGACATTATACGGTACCCGAGTTAGAGCTTTGTACCTTTGGATCATGCCTGGCTACCACTCCCTATTCTTCGGGCTGCGAGCTCTTTGGAGTCTTCCCAGCTGTAAGATGCTTTTATCAGTCAGGCCGGCCCAAGCCACCACCACCTCTCACCGGGATTACTGGATTACTGCAGGGGCTCCCTGGTACACCTGAAACAGAAACAGTAGAAAATAACATATTTGGCTTATTGCAAGGAATTGGTTTATGTGATCATGGGCACTGGTCAGGCAAGTCTGAAGTCCATAGAGCAGGCCAGAATCCCCTGGGCAGTTGCTGATGCCCCAGCCCACCTGAGGAATTTCTTCTTCTACAGGGAAACCTTAATTTTGTTCCTAAGGCCTTTCAACTGATGCAGTTAGGCCCACCCCAATTATTCTCCTTTACCTGGAGTCAGCTAATTATAGATGTTAATCACAACCACACAGTATCTTCATAGCGACACCCAGATACTGTAATTGATCAAAGTTGGCACATAAAACTGACCATGACAATGGCCATCACAAGAGTGCCTACTCTATGTAGGGATTGTGTGAGGATTAAATGAGATGGTGATATGCAAAGGATAGGCCTGCAGTAATCTTAGCATAGTAAGCCGTTATAAATCTTAGCTGCTACTTTTGTTAGCTTATTACTAAAGTTATAAGCAAGAGGCAGTATAACAGGTTCATAATCCTCTTATGCAATTCAAAAATCAAGCTCTGAACCCAGAAGAGGTTTTTTTTTTTTTTTTTTTAAGATTTTATTTTTAAGTAATCTCTATGCACAGTGTGGGGTTTGAATTTACAAACCTAAGATCAAGAGTTGCATACTCTACCAACAGAGCCAGCCAGATGCCCCACAAGGTGTTTTTTTTTTTTTTTTAAGTCATTTAATAGCAAAACCCAACCTGCTCTGAACTCCTTTGGTGACAGAACCTTGTCAGCGCCGACACAAGTCTGTTTATAATGTTCATGTGCTGTCCTTAGTGTGAATACTCATGTTCATGTTTCCTGTGGAAATGTTCATAGAGTTGGTTGCGGGGCGCTGCCTCGGACCCCATAGGGAAGACGAGTGAAGTTGAGGATTCTCCCTGGTTCAGAGCGGATGTCATCCTCCACCCTCCAAGTGCAACACGACTTTTGCCATCCTCAGAAAATGTGTTTTCCGCCTTCACTGCATGGGAGGATACCAAGGGCAGAGAGGGTCCCCTGCCGGCCCCCACCCCACCTGATTTCTGGGCCCGGGGCCAGATGGTGCCCGCTCTGTCAGGCACTATCCTCACCACTTTATTTATTTATTTATTTATTTATTTTTAAGATTTTATTTATTTATTTGATAAGAGATCACAAGTAGGCAGAGAGGCAGGCAGAGGATGGGGGTGGGGAAGCAGGCTCCCCACTGAGCAGAGAGCCCGATGCGGGGCTCGATCCCAGGACCCTGAGATCATGACCTGAGCCCAAGGCAGAGGCTTAACCTACTGAGCCACCCAGGCGCCCCTATCCTAACCACTTTAAAGCACCAGCTCATTTAATGACCACCACAGCCTCACGAGGGAGGGGCTGTTACCTCATTTGTCATGGAGGAAGGAGGCAAGGGGAGGTGAAAGGAACTTGCCCAAGGTTACACAGTGGGGAGTCCTCAAGGTGAACCAGGCGCTGCTCCCTCAGGCCCGAACAAGGAAAAGCAACGACCAAGAGCGCCCCTCTCCGGCCTTGCGCAGTCCTAGAACCGTGCCAGGCAGTGACCTGCCCCACGGGGGTACCGGTTCTAAGAAGATACCCGCGTGCCAGCGTGCCGGGAAATGTAGTTTGGCTGTGGGAGTTTATTTGGTGTGACTCTGGGTCCCGAGCTGGCTGAGGCCCCCTGGGCTTCACGGTTATTCTTCGTAGATGGAATTTGCCTGTTCTCAGCACCAGCTGTCCTCGGAAATCTGTGCTAAGGTCAGGAGGTGACAGGGTGACATTTGTTTTCTGCTTTTCTAAAACTGAATGATAGGGAGGAGTAAGACTGTGCTTCTTCCAGAAAGATCATTCTGAAGAGACATGAAGAAGATACAGACAGTGAAGGCGGTGGGGTGGAGGCCGGAGAGTGAGGAGAAACCGCCCTCTCTAACCGTGCAGTCGACGGGCGGCTTGTAGACGGCTGTGTCCGGGCGTACTTCGTGCACCGTCCCCCGGGACACACACCCACAACACAAGTTCTGTCAAACAATGCTTCTTCTTTCTACGTATGATGCACCCCAACATTTTCTATTTTCTGTTCCATTTTAAACTTTTCCTTTTCTACTTCATTAAAAAAATTGGTTAGTAAGTCACTAAGTGAATCCACGATCCATTAATAGGTTACCGATGCCACGGCGGTCAGAAAAGAACCCGGCCTCGGATCCTCGGGGGGGCCCCCGTTATTTCTGCAGAAGGAAACATCTGCAGCAGTTTCCCTCTTTACCAACGAGGGCCTTTGGCTCTGTCCTTGGCCCCCGGTTCAAGGGCAAGGTTGAAGGCTCAGGGGCCCGCCGTCCTGCGTGTACCCAGTCTCGGGCCTCTCCCTACCTCTTCGCCCTGCTGCCTCATCTGCCCTTCCGTGGTCGTTCTCGTGGCCCTTTCCTGGCACTGCTTGACAGCAGGCGGGGAGGAAGGCCAGACGGTGAGGCAAGTCCAGACCCCGAGGAGAAAGGCGAGGCCTCATTCATGCAGGGCTTCCCCTGGTTCCTGTCCATCTGGGTGCTTCTGACCCACTCTGTGCCTCACTGGTGGTCCTGAGTCTTGTGGATGAATTTCCCAGGCCCCCCTCACCCTGTCCTGGTCCCAGGCAAGTGCGCTGTCTTCGTGCTGTGTGGCCCCCAATGGGGCAGGCCAGGGAGTGGAATGAGCTTGGGTTCTAAGGCTCCAGAGACTGCTCTGATTCCCGCTGGGACTCGGGGCAAGTCTCCCAACTCCCCGGCCCGGACAGCTGCATCTGGAAAATGAAGGTATTGGATAATCTTCAAGGCCCTTTCAGTTTTAACTTAAAATGCCTCTAGAATCCTTATCTGTCACTTGGGAGGTACATTTTTTGTCTGTCAAAATCTAGATTAAGGATCCGGGTAACTAACAAACTGCTAAGGGCTTCATATCTCTTGCCTTGGTTAATCCTCACAACAACCTGGTAAGTGGATACTCTTAGAATCTTACTACAGAGGGGGAAACTGCGGCACAGAGAGGTTAAGTAATCTGCCCAAGGCAGCACAGATTATAAGTCGTGGCTCAAACCCAGGTCTGTTTGGCTCAAACCCCGGTCTGTTTGACTTGAGGTGACTCCTCCTGTGGGCTCTTGGAAAAAGGTCTGTTACTGCAGACCTGCTGTAGAGATGAAAAAAACGAAGCATCCTTCCAGACGGATGAGAGGGTGGGGAGCCCGGTGGGAAGCTGGTGATGAGCATGTGTGTCTTTATCTGTCTGCAGGGACATTTGTATTTCGGAGTCTGCATTTCTGCAAGACTTCCACTCACCCTCTGTCTTCTCAGTTGCCTGAGTTACCCCCGGGGCCTGGAAACCATGCCCGCCGCTCTGCTGCCAGTGGACTCCCAGCTCCTCAGGCCTGGAACGACCCCTCAGCCCCACTCCCAGCACACTTGACGTTTAACCGATAAGGCCATTCCTCTCTCTGGAATGTCTGTAACAACATTCCTTTCTGCCCCTTTGCTGGGACTTCTTCTTTGCCCCAACACCTTCAATGTATGGTTTCACGAGGAGACAGATATTTAACTGTTGGAGTGGAGAGTGTTAGTGATAAGATGCATGTGGTTCTAGTTTATGTACGTGAATGTCATGTTTCTATGCCTCTTTGCATGCAAGGAAGGAGTTACGTATTCAAGGAAAAGCGTCAGGATGGAAAATATGACCAAATGCCATGGGTAAAATTATAACTGTTAAAATAGTGTTTAAATTGAAATAAGATGTAACCCCACTTGATAAGCTATTGAAGTCAAGAAATACATAATCACAGTGAAAGAAAGGCCATTTAAAAAAAAAAATAAAAAAAGCAGGCTTCTGGCTGGTTAAGCCATGCCTTTTAAAATGACCCGTATTGGAGTGCTGGCTGACTCAGTACGTAGAGCGCACAATTCTTGATCTTGGGGGTGAGTTCAAGCCCGACATGGGTGTAGAGATTACTTTTTTAAAATCGTAAAAAAATATTTAAAATAGGGGCACCTGGGTGGCTCAGTTGATTAAGCCTCTGCCTCTGGCTCGGGTCATGATCCCAGGGTCTTGGGATTGAGCCCCAACTAGGGCTCTCTGTTCAGCGGGTAGTCTGCTTCTCCCTCTCTCTCTGCCTACAGCTCCCCCTTGTGCACGTGCTCTCTCTCTGCCCCCCTGTGTCAAATAAATAAATAAAATTAAGATTAAATAACTCTTGGTTGAGGTGGAGCACATCACCAAGACAACGAAGTTCTGGATACTGTCTGTCCGGAGGTGATAGAGAGGTAATAACCAACCATTCACTGAGCTCCTGCGCTGGGCCTACTCTGTGCTCACCTACGCTGTGTCCTTCAGCGTGCCTGCAAGGTCATTGGGTGTTATCCATACTTAACGGTCAGAGAAACTGAGGCCTGTGAAGTTATGTGATGGTGAGATACATTTCCTCGGTCGAGTCGCATACCTTCCCAGAGCCCCAGCTCCTCTCTCTGTGAAATGTAGTCATGAAAACTTGACCTTAAGCCCCACAAGGGCAAGAAGTTTAAGGCCCATGCCTAGAGGAGACCAAGCAGTGTGCTCTCAGAAATCTAGAGCTTCCTGTGTACCCAGCTGCAGCAGCCCCCTTCACCCCAGCCTAGGAACCGATGCTTGGTGTCCCCGTACCCTCAGTGGGGCTGAGACAAAGGAGGCCTGGTCTTGCGTGTCCTAGAACGTGCCAGTTGTCCCAGCCCAAGTCCACCCTGATGGTAGTTAGGAAATTCATGCCATCTGTTTTTGCGTTGTTCTCTTCGGTGGTGGTGGGAGGGGATAGGAATTTGAAGATAACATTTTATCCCTATAAATACAGCAAAAAATATACTATGAGACTGTGAGCACATTGGGGAGACAGCATTGCTTGTATATTTCTAGCACTGTAAATGGTTTTTTGAAGAACAGATTGCTTACATTTTTAATAAGTGATGACATTGTTCGTGTACTTTGGTCCAGGAATATAACTCAACAAATTATAAAGTAGCTAATAGAAAGATCTTCGTAATCCTGCCATTTATGGTTTTAAAGAATTGGAAAGAGCCCAAATACTCAAAGTAGAAGAAGAGCCAAACCAACCGGTACACAGTATCACTAATATAAAATAGTGCTGTGCTAGTGACAACCATTTTGGTTATTTCAATACATGGGAATGTTTATAGGAAGCAATATTACCTGTAAGAAGCAAAATATAAAATTGATCATTTATACTGATTGCATCCATGTAAGTACATTAACCAAGATGAAAGGAGATTTGGGTTGATTTTAAAAAATTCACCGTTTAACATACTTTGAATTTTTATCTATGTAGATTTGCTTTGGTCCCTGGGATTTTCTTTTCTTTCTTTCTTTCTTTTTTTTTCCCCCCCCAGAAAGGTATTGCCATGGGCTTGTCATGATACTTTGTAACTTTTCCTAAGTCTGTGAGTGGATGTGACATTGGGCAGGCAGGGGCGAGCTCCTGATGGGCGAGCTGGCTGAGGACTGGCTCAGGGATGACCGCTTTGTACCTTCGGCCGCTGCCGTCTGCACAGCCTGTGGTGGGAAGAGATGTCACCAGCTTGGGCTGGAGAAGCGGAGATCTCCAGCTCCCTCCAACAGCTTCTCTCCTGCTTTCTAGGAGGATCAGCCCATCTACATGGCAGTGAAAGGAGTGGTGTTTGATGTCACCTCTGGAAAGGGTAAGTGGCTCGGCTTTATGAATCCTTACTTCTGGGGAGCTCGGCAGCCAGAGTGGGCACTGGATGTGTGAACAAAGGGAGGGGACACTGGCCAGGTCCTTTTCCCTCAGACGGAGATAACATTCTTCGTCAGTGTTGTACTTCCACAGTGGTTTTCTAATGATGTCACGCTCCTGCTCAAAAGCCCTCCATGGCTCCCTGCTGCCCAAGTCATCAAATCCCAACTTGATGTTTTTACCATGGTTGAAGCAGTGAGGAAAAGTGTTGCTTTGCAAGGTGTTGGGATCGCAGAACATGACAGAACATTTTAATGTCACTTCATGGTTTCTCTAGTGGTAATTACCGATGATATCATGGCAGTTTTGTTATGGTTCATTGTTACCCGATACCAAACAAAAGATGCTGAACCGAGTAGACTTGGCTTCCACCAACATTTAAGAAGACTGAGCATTCTTCCTGTTTGCATTTTAAATATTTTTAAGAGATTGTTTTCACTCTAGATTTTTAAAAAATCACCTGTCAGTCCAGCATGTGTGACTTATTCCAAAGTCTGCATTAGTGGAACCCAACCTGACGGCAGGGGCTGGCTTATTGGGCTTCATGTCTTCTCTGCTTCCCCTCTCCGTGGGCCTGGAGCCTTCGGCAGCACCGGATTGGGCTCAGAAGCCCCCTCCCCCACCACAGACCGTCTCCTTGCTGCCTGGCGTGCATGTCCACACTCACGACTTCTTCCTTCTTCTCCACTGCAGAGTTTTATGGACGAGGAGCCCCCTACAATGCCTTGACTGGGAAGGACTCCACCAGAGGGGTGGCCAAGATGTCTCTCGACCCCGCAGACCTCACCCATGACACTGTGAGCCAGATTATGAGCCTTTGTCAAAATGTCCCCCCTGCCTTGGCCATGGCCTTTTTCACCTAGGCAATAGCAAAGCTTCCTAATTAGCCTGTTGATCTTCCGTCCACTCAGTGTGGCCAACTGTTTTCTTGAAATAGAGATCTTACTATGCCACTCCTACTCAGACACCTCCCAGACTCCCCAGTACCTGCAGAGTCATGCCCAAGCTCCCGTGAACTTGGGACCTTCACAGTTTGGCTCCAACCTGCCTTGGTGGCCCCATCCCTCTTGCAGTCTGCACGCGCCACCCCCAGGCTCGTAGGTATGCTGTTGGTCTCGGACACCCATTCCGCAGGCCGCTCTGGGCACGAACAGGGTTGAGAAGCAGAGTATCCCCCATGTTCGTAGTCCTATGAAAGAGAAAACAGCATTGACAGAAGCCATTTGAGGGCCTCAGAAATCCCAGCAGGGGGGCCGGCATTCACCCAGCTGTGCTCAGATGAGTCAGACTCACAAACCACAACATCACAGAAAGATTCAGGAGCCAAGGAAGGGGAAGGGTGTCTGAATCTGTCACGGGAGAGGGGTAGAGGGCCATGAAAAGAACGTGGGTGCAGACTGCGTAGCGTGTACCCGACCCTGCCCCAGACTGGGTGTTCTCTGGAGTCATGAATTCCCACCTCAGTCAAACAGCAAAGGGCTCCTGCCCCACCATCCCCCTACACACAGGGGTGGTTCTCGAAAAGTCAGTTGGTTGTTGAGATACGTTGTCGCCAGCATTAGGGGTGTGGGGGCAGGGGGGTGGGGTGGTGAGAGTCCAGTGCAAGGCATGACTCACTCATCCCGCCCCCCCACCCCTCCCCCGTGTCGCTTGGGCTTTTCTCCCCAAGACGGGCCTCACGGCTGAGGAGCTAAAATCCCTAGACGACATCTTCACCAAAGTGTACAAAGCCAAGTACCCCATCGTGGGCTACACGGCCCGGAGGATTCTCAACGAGGACGGCAGCCCCAACCTGGACTTCGAGCCCGAAGACCAGCCCCATTTTGACACAAAAGACGAGTTTTGATATTCCATCCTGGGATCGTGTTCCTGATGGGGGGCGGGGCAGGGAGACCCTCAGCTGCCCGAGCCTCTGGGCACCCGGACCCAAATAAAGCAGACATTGAACCGGGAATCCTGAATGCCTGTTATAGTCCTTGGTCGAGTGTTCTGTCCCCATGGCACCCCCCCCACCCCCGCACACTGACCAGGCGGGTCAGGACGGTGGGGCCAGGAGCGCCCTCGGTGTCACCGTGGAAGTGACTGACTGCTTCAGATTTCTGTTTTCTTGTACTTGAACCAGATTCACTGTGACCATGTTTACTTTAGAATAAGCACGAAAATAAACTTATTTTTCACAAGAGAAGATTCTTCCCCACACGCCCTCTCCTTGAGGCCGCATCTGCTCCACGGGCAGGGGCAGCCTTGTGCGTGGGCCGCCCCTTCACAGTCCTGCCTGCGGTGTCCCCACCCCTGAGGGGCCGTCCTCGCCATCCCCACCGGGGGAAGGCACAGGGAGGGTGCGTGGGAGTGGGAGCGGTGGGGAGGGGGCGCCAGCGGGGCTGGCTCGGCACTGCCACCAGGACAGAGTGACCCCCTGACTGGCTTCAGCCCCATCTGGGCTGGAAAGTGGTGGCCAGGGCCTTGTGGCCGGAGCCTGGCCTGGACGTCACCCCAAACTTGGTAAGGTCCATGCAACACGCGGGACTCGGATTAGATTCCATAAGGATTTCCTTCCTTTTGAGGGGGGATTTTTCCCCCTCTAAGGGACACTGGCCCTGTCTGAAGACATTTTTATATGTTTGTTGTCACAGCTGTAGGATTCTACTGGTAGCTCGTGTTAAACAGCCTACAGTGCACAGGACAGCCCTCCCTCCCCAGACCAAGAACCTCTGGCCCAAAGGGTCTCGTGTGTTGAGGCTGAGAAGCGCCACGTTAAACTCATCCTGGAAATTTTATAGTAGAGATGAATTTCTTTGACAGAAACTAAATAGCATCTCTTCCCAAGAGAGAATTTTTACATTAAGTGGAAGATGCTCCTAAGGGGACTGACTGTTCAAAATGCTGATGCTGGGGCCCAGCCCCAGGGCCCCAGATTCCAGATTTCTAGAACATGGCCCGGGAGCTGCATTTTTAATGAGCACCCTCCCGCCCCCCTCCCCCCGGGAGACTGTGACATGAATGGGCTGGGACAGACTTTGATAAACATTACCTTCTGTCTCACCTGTCACCTCAGGGAGAACCTACCAGAGCCTTTCTGAGGACCAGGCTTGACCTCTGCCTTGTTCTTCCATGTGTGCAGACTAGAGACTCTCCCGGTGAACTCTGGAGTCCCACTCAGAAGCTGGGAGCTTGGTGACCACCCACCCAAGAGTAAAGGGCCTGGAACTTATCAGACCGGACTCCTTGGCCTGGAATTCAGAAAGTCCTTCATGTGGCCAAGGTAGTCTGTACCCGGACATGTGGCCCCAAAAACAAATGACACTTGAGTGCACACAGATGGTTACAAGTTTCTGGAAACACCTGAGCGAGGACTTCTTTTACCAAACACCTGCAACCCACTTCCTGCCTTATCAGGCAGTGATGGGGGAGGAGTCCCTGCCTTAAAGCCTGGGCTGCAGGCTGGGAACTTTCCAGGACCACTGTCCTCCCCACGCCCCCTCACCTTGATGTCCCACACCCCACAGCAAAGCATGGTTTCCCTCAAGGCTTCAGGCTCCCCACTCCTGGGGCAGTTCTGCCCACTTCGCTGCCCTATACCCCAGCAAGGGGCTTCTCTGAATCAGAATGTGTCTCATTCAGAGATTCTAGGACAGAGCACACAGAAACCCAGGCGGCCTGGAGAGGCCCCACACAGGGTGCGCGCAGCTCAGGGAAGGGAAACCCAGCTGGCTTGGGGATCGGCGTCACGGTGTGTCTGCAGGACCCACAGCCCACTGCCCCATCTACCCCTGCTCCCCTGCTCCCACACTGGCTTGTCATGTTTTCTTTGCTTTCAAGGCTTCTATCCTTACAAGACTCTGTTCCGACCCACCTCCGGGATTCCTTATAGCTTAGCACTCACCTGCTTGGCTATAACTGCCTCCTTATGAGCCTGTCTACCCCAAACAGGAGAACCTTGACGGCCCAGCACAGACCCTCACTGACATGGCCAACCTTGCTGGACTTGCCAGCGTTGGCACTGAAAACCCTGCACCGCAGGAAACCCCGCAGTCAGGAGCAAAGCTGGGGGACCAAACTGCGCCAACCGCTGAGGCCAGGCCTCCAACCAGCGGAGAGACTCCAGACATCATGGGAGGCCTGTGCCAGCTTGGGATGAGGAAGGAAGAGAGGAGCTATGATTCCTCACCCAGGAGAAGAGGAGGCTGAAGGAAAGGCAATGGGAGAGTGGACAGGGGTTGTGCTCTTAACCAGGCCCCACATAAGTTCAAGTTCAGTCTCTCAGAGGGGACGCTCCACGCCCAGTCTACAGTAGGTGCCCTCACAGCAGAGTGTCGTTGATACTGATGGGATTGGTTAGCTCCTTTCCTAAGTCTAAGTTCCTTCCAGGAGGAGCAGCTCGTCCGTGGCCTCTCTCGGGGGCCACGGAGCTCCCTCTGCTTCATGTTCCCTTGTACCCCGGGGTGCTGCTCAGTTCCCGCCCTGCCGCCACACAGACCTTCTTCCCAGGCAGGTGGCACAAGCCAGCTCCCTTACGTAACAGAGAAGAAGGGGCTTAGAGGCAGAAAACGGGGCCCTGAAGCGAGGAGCCCTGTTCTCCGTTTAGAAAATAAGACCATCAGGCACTGAACGTTCCAGAAGGGTGAGTGCTGGAGCTGACCAGCAGCCCAGGTCTTAGAGGTGAGCTCATGCAGAGGGCATCGGTCAAGCTGGGACCCCGGACAGGAAGGCCTCCAGACTCAGACCCCTCGGTCCTTCTCGACACATCTACCATCTACTCCATCATTAGCTTCTAGGGGAAAAGCGAGGGTCTGAATATAGCGACCTCCCCCTCCGCATTGGCTTCCTTCAAAAGGCTGCTTCTCAAAGCCCCAGTCTCCAAAAACCATGGCCTGCTGGGGGCACTGTCCATTCCCGAGGTGCTTCTGCAACAGGCCGAAGCTGGAAATCCATGCCTAGAACCCAGTCTCCACCAGGCACAGAGGGCCCTGTCCCTGGGCCCACTCCACGGATCGCTGTGATTCCTAGAGACCACCTACAGGGCCTGACTCTGAAGGAGGGCAGCTTGAGGGCACAAAGGCTGCACAGGCTTCTCCAGGAAGGGCAGGCAGGCTGCCTTAGGGTGGCAGGGAATCTGGCAAGGCAGGGGTTGGCCCTGCAGACGTGCACCCAGGACATGCCACATAAGCACGGCCTTAAGAATGACCACGATGTGTTGGTCACCTCTGATGCCCCATTCGCAGCCTGTCGGCCCCCCACATGTGGTGGTATCTCTCAGTGCCAAGTTCAGCCACTTTCCCCTGGGCTTCTCTGCCAAGCGAGCCGTCTAAGCCATTCTAGGGCACTCCAGCCGGCAAGGGCAAGGAGCTAACGTCCCGGCCCCCCGGAACACTCCTCCACCAACAGGGGCTGCAGTCTGCAGAGGCCTCCCCGCACTGAGGCTCGTTCTTTGGGCTCCTGAGAGGGTCTCAGGTGGGACTGAGCCCCAGCTGCACACAGAGGTGATCCGCTCAGTAACGCCCTGGACCTGTGTTACTCCCCTCAGTCCCCTGGGCCTCAGCCCAAGGATCATTTCCCAAATGTCTGTCCCTGCGCACCAGCCCCTAGCCAGCAGCGGCACAAGCGGGTAAGACACAATTGACTTCCTCAGACACCAATGGATCGCCTTAGGCCAAACCCGGGTTTACTAGTAGCACCTCACACCTGTGCACACTTACCAGTTTCCTAAGTCTCCTTCCTGCGACCACAGCTGTGTAAGTAATGACCCCCAGAACTTACTGGTGTGCAATGGCTCCTCCTCGTGCTCGGAGGTGCAGTGGCCAGTGACTCTGGGAGGGCGCCGTTGGGGATGTGGGTCCGTCCTGGCTGTCTGGGGCCTCCGCCTGAACGAAGAAGCGGGGCTTGCTCACATTTCCCGGGGGTGGAGCCGGTCCTGGGCCGGAAGTTCCATTCCTCTCCCCGCATCACTTCGCACGCAACTGGGCTGTCCCTCCTTTTGTGACCCGACCTCTAGCGTCAGACAATGTCACCTCCACACCTCATGGCAGCCACAGAGCCCGCCCAGGGTCAAGGCACACCAGGCCTATTTGGGAAAATATGACCTGCCACAGGCCCCTTGCTCCTGATCTCACGAGATTCTTACAAAAGGAAATACTCTTGTTTTCAGGTTTCCTGTGTTTAGCTTGATTGCCCGGCACGTGGCAGGTGTGCAGTCCATTGCTTTCGTCTCGTGGGGAGAGACAGGTTTCAGGGTCAGACTGACGGGTACGAGTCCCCATTTCATCTCTTACCGCCTCTAGAGTCCCAGGTGAGTTGTTTAGCTTCCCAGAGCCTCAGTTTCCTAATGTTTAAAATGAGAGCCGAAACTCCCACTTCACGAGGCTGGTGCTAGCACCGGACGTTGCCATGTCGTAATGCCCCGAGCAGATTGCTAACACCTGCCAGGGGCCACTTCTCTTTCCTCTTCCCCTCCCATTCGACTCGGGACTGAATGCTTCTCAGACTTCCCAGCAGGTTCACAGACCGACATGAGAAGAAATTGTCAGTTATGCGTCCAGGGTCTGGGCGATGGGCTGGCTGGGAGAAATCAGGGTGCCCAGCTTCAGCCCATTCTCGTCCCCTCCCCAGATACTTGCCACTCAGCCCAGAACTTTGAACAGTAACCCAGTTCTGCTGATGATATCTCCCTCCCGCAGTTCAGGCTCTTTGGTGTCTCAGATGCCCTAGAGATTCTCCCAGAGTCCCAAGGGCCGTGGAGAGACATCTGCCCACCTCCCCCAAGAGTACTGCCTGGACCACTGTCTTGCTGCCCGAGGCCTAATATCAGGTGTGCCTGGGGTGTGCCCCCTGTGGTGCAGCTCCCCACCACACCCGATGGTTTGGGTGCCTGCCGACCATTTACTTCCCCTGGGGTTGGGCCCTGCCTCACACTCTAGAAGTTAGGTGACTTCCATTCCAGAGGATGCCTTACTCGCACATGCTGTTCCCTCTGCCTGGAAGGCTCTTCCAACTAACTGCCTACTCTGTCACTTCCCTCTTGCTTACGTCACCTACAATACCTTGTCCTGGCTTAGATACCATCTCATCAAGGAAGCTTTCCCGGACCCCTCCCTGCCAAGATGGCGCCCGCATCAGCACCGATTCTGCTGCCCCACGACAGTGTTTTCATTTGTCATTCTTGCCACCAGCCCTGTTCTCAGCTGTCTCACCACCACCTAGTGCAATGAAAGCCCAGCACCTTCTGCTTGATAGGTGAGTGAGAGAATGCACTGGTTCTCCCACACGTGGGGTACCCCTCGCCTCGGTGACCCCCCTCACCCTTCACTCGCGGATGTAGGTCCGAATTCTGGGCCCCATCCTGGGCCAGCACCACAATGCCCAGCCCTGACCAAGGTCTCCAGCAGAGCCCACTGGGCATCACCTCCTCCTGGACCAACCATGCCTGAGCCTTTCCAAGGCCCTGTCATGTGGGCAACATACAAAAATAGTCAGTGGTTCCCCTGGCAACCACCACGGCAGATGGTAACGGACAGTCTTGGAAAGCTTGGAGGCCGGGAGGAAAAGGAAGCCTGCTCCGACTGGTAGCTCTCCTGTCTGGGCCGGGCAGGGGGCCATCCAAGCTGCCTCTCCTCCCCTCTTGGCTTCCTGGGGACCACCTGTCCTGAAGCCCAAAGGGAAAAAATGGGCTAGGTGAGTTGCCCACCTGCCCATATCATATGCATCCCTGGCAGTCCCTGTGTTGTGCCTCTGTCCCCTCCCGGTGGGGTCAGTGAGTCCTCCTCTGGCTGCCTGGCCTTATGCAGATGAGGTCACCAGCAGGAGACTCAGTCTTGCTGCCAGAGGCCTCATTTCAGGTGTGGCCATTGTGCCAAGCTGTCCCAGGCCTCACCCGGAGCATCTGGGTCTCTGCCCAAGTCTTGGGCTCCCTGGCTCTCGGCTCTACTGGCCCCCTCTCCAGCCAGGCCCGCGGCCTTGTTCTTGCCGGGCCTCCCCCATGGCGCAATCTCAGCCCCGCCTGAGCCCTGCTCCTGTCGCCACCGAGCTCCCCTCCAGGATGAGTGTAGGGCTTGGGGCTATGTGGGCTGAGGTTCCAGAGGCCCTGGGGTTTGGGATTCAGGGGGCAGGAGCTGCCGAGGGTGCCAGGAGAGGAAAACAGAAGAGTATGGCTGAAGGGTGAGGCCAGAGGGAGCTGCTGACCCTCTGCAGGCCGCTGGGCTCTAGCCGAAGCCCCCAGAGGGAGAACCAGCAGCTGAGAGAGGAAAGGGCGAGGCAGGACTCGGAATGAGCTGCTGAGGCGTCCGCAAAGGGAAGCCCAAGGTTTCCAGGGGGCAGGTGGTGGATGTGGCCCTACTGGGCGCTGGCCTGGCCTGGCCTGCTCTCTTCCCAAGAGCCAGCCTTTGCCTCCCCCACTCACCCCCTCGTCCTGGGACAGTGACCTTGCCGCATCCTCCTGGCTGTGTCACCCCCACTCGGCCCAGCCCATTCCTGAACTTGCCCCTCGCGGCTGCCCCTGCCTCCTCCGCCCACTCACCCCACTACTTCATGGGGCAGCAGGCCTCTTGCCTGAGTCCCCTGCCTGTCAGTGGCCTGGCAAGCGTGGCACTTGCTGGTATCTTCCCAAGGGAGGCGGTGGGGCCTGGGTCCACCTGCGGGAGCTCACAGCTGAGGAGGCAGCCACAACCACCCCAGAGACGGGAGAGGCTAAGAAGGGCCTTGGGACCAGCGATGCCCACATGGAGGGCAGCTGAGCCATGGCTGGGGGCCACTGGGGCTCACGTCTCCACATTCCTGGTGCCACTGCTCAGGGCTCCCAGGTAAGGGTTTGACCTCCCCACTGAGCAGCTTCTTGCCAGCTAGACCCCAGAAACACATCTGTTCCCCTCCTGCCTGAGCCCACTCAGCCTCTCTTTCCCATTTAGTCATGACCTTCCCCTTAACCGTCAGCCATAATCCTCTCTCTGGTCCACATCACCACATCCTTTCTCACCATCCCCTTAAAGCTCAGGCAGTCTCTTTTCCACAGCGTATTAATTTCACCAGATTTCACATATCCATTCCCCCACCAAGCGTCTGTGGACTTTATGCCCACTAGGTGCACAGCACTAGGCCAGGTCTTGGGGCTGGGGTACGGTACGAAGACAGGAAAATAAATGCAAGGATTGTCCTTGCTCTTAAGGATTTCCAAGGAGAGCGGTGGACTGAGCTGCAAAGAAGTTTCCCTGACCCCAGCAGCTGCTGACCTGCGGGGACCCCAGCCACAGGGTCCTGGGCGTGACAAGGTGGGTGCATGAGGCTGCGGAGGGACATTGGGATTTTCTTGGATCTATGACCCACAGTGACCACTTGCATGGGACGACAGTGCCTCCTGGTGGTTGATTCATGGAACTCTCCAGCAGCTGTTCTGTAAAGCCCAAAGGATTAAGCTCTCAAGAGCTTCTATTTTTGGTTCCCAATATTTCCATAATGAAATGCTAATAGGAGCAGCCAGAGGGCTTCTCAAAGGGCCCGAGAGCTGCACGGCTGAACTCCTGTGATCTGCAGCTATCTGCTCTCCAGCGGTCAGACTGGCGCCTTGCTCTCAGGTGCGGGTCTCTTTTCCATTGGGTTGGACCCAAGGGTCTCAGGACAGTGGCTCTGTTCTCCATGACGAGTCTGGCCTCAGAGGGAATGCTGTGTGCACATTCAGCGTGACGTGTTGGAAAGAACACTGGGTCCAGGGTCAGGAGGCTTGGGTGCTCGCCCCACGTCAGCCGCTAACTCACAGCGAGAAAATAATCACGGTGTTGATTCAGTATTTACTGAACCAGCCTTTCAACAGGAGCTTTAGGTATGCTGGTCCTCACAACACACCTCTGAGGTTGGGGCTATTATTTCCATGTTAGAGGGGAAGAAATCAAGACATGGAGAGGTTAAGGAAGCTCACAATGTGGGGGTGCCTGGGTGGCTCAGTGGGTTAATGCCTCTGCCTTCAGCTCAGGTCATGATCCCAGGGTCCTGGGATCAAGCCCCACACTGGGCTCTCTGCTTGGCAGGGAGTCTGCTTCCTCCTCTCTCTGTGCCTGCCTCTCTACCTACTTGTGATTTGTCTGTCAAATAAATAAAATCTTTTTTTAAAAAAAAAAAAAAGCTCACAATGCATGGCAGTCAGGACTCGGACTCACGGTTCTGGAGACCAGCTATGCTCCACTGAATTATGGACCTAAAAGAATCAGAAACCAGAGGCAGGATCCACAGAGCGCTGCTTTCAGATGTTCCCCGGGTGGCGGTGATGTGGAGTCACCTTCAGAATCGATGGGCCCCCCAGCTCTAGGCTTCACTGAGCCCAGGGCCATCGGGGGTTCGGGAGGTGAAGGTATGAGGAGGAAGGGTTGGGCCCTGATCCCCACAGGTGTACAGCAGAGCACAGGCACAGCGGAAACCACCCCGAGGGCAGAGAGACCCTCCTGTCCTGCCTGCGAGCCCATCCACCTGGAAGCGGAGAGCATCTGCCTTCTACAACACTCTCCTCCGTGCTGTGCCACATATCCCACAAATTCATAGACCCACGATGTTTTACAACTCATGGAGAACCACTTTTTTGGGGGGGGGGTACAGCAAGCCAGCAGTGGGGAGAGGGGCAGAGGGCGAGCAAGAGGGAATCCCAAGCAGACGCCGGCTGAGCGTGGAACCAGACATGGGGCTCAATCTCAAAACCCTGAGATCATGACCTGAGCCGAAGTCGGGTGTTTAACCCTCTGAGCCACCCAGGCGCCGCACCCCCCGCTTTTAGAACATTTTATATTTTTAAATTGGTGCATTTGGCAAACTCTTATTGAGACCTACTGTGTGCCTGGCACTGGGTTAGGTCCTGAGTCCGTGGTGGTGAAGGAAGCCAGCATGGCCCTGCCCTTGGGAGTCTGCTATCAGGAGGAGACAGGTGATAAACACACGATTCTAAAAAGCAGAATCACACGCCATGATACGGGCTGACAGGAATGACAACACAGGGGTTGGGGAGCAACAGGGTGGCAGGGGCCCTAATTAGGCAGCACGGGCTGGGAGAATCTGCCCGAAGAGGTGACATTTAATGGAGACCAGAACTGCGTTTTTAGCTTATACCTTCCATTGGAAAAGGACTTCCCCGTGCTCAGGCACAGAGCCTGCTTCTCTCCGAGTTCCTGGGATCCTCCCGCTGGACAGGGGAGCAGGCATTGTAACCTTCCCTCTGCTGGATCACCGGATGTCCCTCCAGGGATGGAGAATTTTGAGCTTCTTTTTGAGAGAAGATCTCAAAGCAGGGGCTGTCTTGGGGATGGGGAGGTAATGGGGCCCAGGACCCGCCAATTCAGAAATCAGAGAGGTCCCAGGCAGTCGGAGCCTTGAACTCGGCTGTGACACGAAGAGCGGAAGTCAGCTCTGACAGGCACGGGGCAGGACTCACACTCCAGTCTGCAGGGAAGGAGCTTGGGGTCTGTGTCCGCCACCCACCCCCCCACTGCGTGCGCGCGTGCATGCGCGCACACACACACACACACACACACACACTTGCACGAGAACACACTCCAGCTCAAGCTCACGGCTGTGCTGATCTTCTCATTCCCCCCTACCGTGGTGCCGGAGCTGACACTGGGCGGACCACGCATGGCTTTGCCAGCGGCCGCCTGTTAGCAATCCGAATCTCAGAGCAAATCTCAGAGCAAATCCCTCCATGCGAATTTCAAGAGCACCTTTAGGGCTTTCTTAAGAAATATGAGTACTTTGGCTTTCATTATTACATCAGATAAAAAAAACAATTCAAAGAACAGTTTTCATTTTCTGCTATGATGAACAATAAAACCAAGTAGAAAAATAAGAGTGTATTAAAAAAACAGATACTCAAGTACTTCTCAGAGGTCTTATACCCATTTTCTTCACTACATGCATACTCCTACAAATGACTCCGTAATCTACTATGAGAGGTGGTTCTTCACCTATGTAAGGGACTATATTCCATATTGAGTGAACAGTATGGAAATGGATCTATGACTTTAATTTGTGCTTTTTCTTTTTTTTTTTCAAGTAAGAGCAACAGTAAACATACTGAAGTTCCTGTTTGTCCAGATCCTAAGCCTACAGAACAGTGGTTGTTACAAACACTATCCGTCATAGCTAATAATCAAATTAATGTGCATTTATCAACCTAGGAAGAAAAACTCTATCATGTGGCAGAACTAATTCTAATCTGATAATTGACTGGACTTCAGTCACCTGTGACATGGTCAAGAGAAGGGAACTGGGACTACTAGGTTTGTAATGACCTCACTTACCGATGAACCATCTCTGAGCCCTCACTCCCACCACCCCCCCTCATTGAAACCCTGCTAAAAATAGCAGCCGCAGTCTATCTTCCCCCTCCTGTTAATCTGGCTCTGGAAATGTATTTAGGCTCCAAGTTCAGATGAGAGAACTTGCAAGCAGGAAAGAGTTCACTAGGGCACGCCCACAAATAGAGGGCGCTGGAAAGCTGGGGGGCACCTGCCGCTCCCTGGCTCCCTGTTTACCTCTGGTTCCTCTGGAGGCTCCGGAAGTATTTCTTCAGCCCAGCAGCACCCCAGAGACGTCAACACCGGCGGGCACGTGTCCCCAGTCTGATGCCTCCGTCTCCACCCAGGCAGGGAGCTTCCCGCAGTTGCCACCTCTATGACGCATTTTTGGCATTCTCTGCCATTGGTGTCAGGTGACCCGAGCCATTTTCTGGCCTCTGGGGGCCTTTTGTGCCAGAGCGGACTCAGGGAAGAAGGGCAGAGCCAGTTTCGTGAACCCTGCAGGTGGTCAGTAGCTGGTGGCCCCTGGGAACAAAGGGAGACCTCCGCTCCCCCCGGGCAGGCTTCTGCCTCTCCGGGAGAAGGGACAGTGAGGAGAAAGGGGACAAGTGCCATCTCAAGTCCAGGTGTGTCTGGCCCACCTCACCCCACCCCTGCCTCCTTGCTGAGCTGCCCCTTACCCCAGCCTGGCCCGGCTACACAGCGCACCCGGGAGATGAGACCATGGGCTCCTCTATGGCTCGCAGTGCCCCTGGGAGGGTTTGGGGAAGGGGTGGTTGTTCTGGATGTCTCTCTGTGAGTGCAGTCTGGCCCTGCCTCAAGGCCAGGCCAGAGCAGAGGTCTCTGGAAGACCCACGGCACAACTAAGGCACAGCCCCGTAGCCACCCGCCCCAGCAGCAGCCCCACAGGGCTGGCCAGACAGCAACCATGGCCTGGAAAGGAGAACCATGCAAGTCCTGTGTAGGAAAGTCCAGCGGATCGTAGACACTGAGCTAGCCGAGGACACCCAGGTGAGAGCTCTCGAGCGAGGTGGCCAATGTGAGCAGAGCTTGGTGGGGAGGGCGGGAAGCTGGGCAGAGTTGGGAGATAGATGGCGGGAGACTTTATTCATTTATTTGACAGACACAGAGCACAATCAGGGGGAGGGGCAGAGGCAGAGGGAGAAGCAGACTCACCACTGAGCAAGGAGCCGATGGAGGACTGTTCCCAGGACCCTGAGATCATGACCTGAGCCCCAGGCAGACCTTAACCAACTGAGCCAGGTACCCCTCTTAAAAATCTTTCATGGGGCACCTGGGTGGCTCAGTGGGTTAAAGCCTCTGCTTTCGGCTCAGGTCATGATCTCAGGGTCCTGGGATCGAGCCCCGCATCGGGCTCTCTGCTCAGCAGGGAGCCTGCTTCCTCCTCTCTCTCTGCCTGCCTCTCTGCCTACTTGTGATCTCTGTCTGTCAAATAAATAAATAAAATCTTAAAAAAAAAAAAACCTTTCATAGCTACCAGCTCTGTTGATTCTCAAACATCTGGGACCCCATCTCCCTTGCAACACAAGTCTGGAATAAACAAAAAATGGTCACATGAACAGGAATTAACAGTCTTTCTCGGGCTTTGTGTCTCCCTCAGCCCCTGTGTAGGGCCTCTGAGCTCAGGAGCTGGTCCTTCCCTTCCAGCTCCAACTTTCTGAGGTGACATTTGCAACAACTGCCCTCAGTGTCCCCAAAGCTCAGGAAGGTGCTACCTCAGGGGATGGAAGGAGCATTGGGGTAGATGGGGCACTGCCCATGTGGGTACTGGCTCCCACAGGCTGAGCCAGGCAGCCATGGTGCCCGGCACCCTTCCTTTTTTATTTATTTAAGATTTTTTTTTAAGATTTTTTTTTTAAGATTTTTTTTAAAGATTTTATTTATATATTTTACAGACTGAGATCACAAGTAGGCAGAGATGCAGGCAGAGAGAGGAGGAAGCAGGCTCCCCGCTGAACAGAAAGCCTGATTCGGGGCTCAATCCCAGGACCCTGGGATCATGACCCGAGCCGAAGGCAGAAGCTTTAACCCACTGAGCCACCCCAGAGGGGAGATGTCCTGCCTCTGCCCGGGGCCATATCAGGTCTGACGCTGGTGGCCTTGGACTCCCTGGGTCTCACCAAGGTTCTCAGGCAATCAGCCTGCCCTGTCGTCCCCTCAGGTACAAGTCCTTAGGGGCCAGGCTAGAAGCTGACCTGAGTGACTACCAGCAAGTGGTTCCCCGAGTTTTCCTTCCTCCTTTCCCTCCCCAAGAATGTGCTCGTCACCCTTGGCTAAGACCATCTGCCCTTTCTCTCGGGATAAATGCTTTCTTTAAAGACACCTGTGGACTCCTGGTGTCCTAACTCACAAGACATGTCTGAATCTCATAGCAAATCCTTCTATGTGTCAGTGTTATTATCTTCATGTTATGGGTGGGGAACCTGAGTCCCTGGACATCAGAGGATTTGCCTGAGGTCACACAGGGCTTCAGAGCCCTAATACCTGGTCAGTCCCATGTTCCCCTCCCCATGTCGTGCTACACATCACCCCCCAGCTGGACAGAGGCCGTTTCAAGATGGCCTCCCCGACGGTCCAAACCCAGTGGGTCTAACATGGTGTCTTGAGGTATCACAGCAGTGACTCCCTCCCCAGAACCCGCAGCAGAGTCACCTCCAGGGCTTCCAAAACACAGATGCCAGGAAATCCTGACATGCTAGGTCCGGGGGAGCCCAGGCAGAGCAGCTCTATGGCTGATTCTCCCCTGAAGACGCGGCCACCAATACACACACCACCTTGCGGTCTGCGAGAACGCGGCTTACCTTCTACTCAGATTTCTTCCGCAAGGCACACCACGGCCTTCTCAGGCTTCGGAACACCCCTGGTTTGACCCGACTCCTCGCTTGCCGCCAGACAGAAAAGGGTGGAGGCCTGACCCAGCCTGTTCCCCAAGCAGGTTAAACAGAGTTCACAGTTAGATCTTGTTCAGGAAGCTCTGAGGCCCGGGCTCTGAGGAGGACTTGGATCCTGGTCAGGGAGTGCTGGGGAGTGGCCTCAAGGGACGGATGGCCGATGCCTGCTCCGAGGGGGATGAGGGCTTTCCCGGCATTGAGGAGGGATGAGGTGTGAGGGTCAGAAGGCTCTAGAGCTGAGCTGGGGAAGGGGAATCTGAGATTCCCAGGCTTTGCACGCCTGGCCTTAGCAGCAGTGCCCGCCTTCCCTGAGCCCAGCCCAGGCAGGGAACTTGGCCTCCTGCCCGCCTTCTACTCTCATTCACTGGGCTCCCAGCGCTGTGCGCAGGAAGGGAGGTGGCCCTTCTGGGGGGCCCCTGCCCCGGTTATTGCAGAGGATGACTGGGGTCGAGAGCCTGTGGGGAACCGTGACACAGGACAGCACGCTCCTTGAACTCCTATCGCCAGAAATCTTCTTTTTTTCCTTTAAGATTAATTAATGAGAGAAAGTGACAGAGAGAGAGAGAGAGGGCGCGCGCACACAAGCAGGGGGAGAGGCAGAGGGAGAGGGAGAATTTTCAAGCAGACTCGGTGCTGAGCACAGAGCCCAGACACGGGGTTCGATCTCACGACCCTGAGATCATGACCTGAGCTGAAACCAAGAGTCAGATGCTTAACTGGCAGCCACCCCGGTGCCCCATCACTGTCTCTTTTTAAGTGGTTTCATGTTTACAAGCTTTAAACAATTTATTCAGTTAAAAAAAAAAAAGACAAAAAAAACCTAATTGATGACTGCCTTATTTCTTTTCCTCCCTCAACGTCGAGAATTAACTAAATGGGTCCGTTCCTGCCCTCTCCTCCTTCCTCCTTCTCATTCAAACATCATTTTTTAACATTTGCTATACACCAGGGGCTGAGGACAAGCTGGTTCCTCCCCTAAACTGATGCCTTTGCTCTGGGCCCCCTCTGGCTGGCTGCCCAGGTCCCACTGCACGCCTCCCTCACCTCGACCGACACCACCACCTCTGGGAAGTCCTGGGGGGTTGCGCCCCCACACCAGGTGCCGCGTACAGCCTGCCAAGTATCCGGCATGCCTCTAGACCCTGTCTGGCCCCGGCTGAGGACTGTGACCTGCCTTCCTGGGAGCAGGGACAGCTTCTGGGCTCTTCCTTTCTCACTCTGTCTCTCCCCAAAGAGCAGGAATCCCTTCTCTTCTTCCCTCTGGATACTTGGACTACGGTTCTGACCGACTGTCCTGAGGTCCCAGGGGAAGGGACCCTGGGGCCCAGAGCAGGATTTCCGGGGGAGAAGACTCAGAGCTGTCCCTCGCCCCTTCCTCTCTGTCACCCTCCCACCTCAGCCTGGCGTGTACAGGGAGGCCACCCCAAGCGGGCTTTCCAGGATTCTGGCTGGCACAGAGGGGTTGCTGACCGAGGACACGGAAGGCACCTCCAAGGCAGGGAGAGCCCAACCAGGAGCACTCCGGGATGGCTTTTAAAATGGGTGTAATGAGGAGAACCTGGGAGTTTTTGCAGGTGGCCCCAGGGACTGGGGAGTGAGGGGCTGTGTGGCCCAGTGGAGGAGGCAGGGCCCAGCCTGACCCTCCGGTCAGTCAAGTAACCTGTGTTTTTATCAGGCTGCCGTGTCTGCTTGCATTTAGAAAACGGGTTTCTATAGCCTCAAAGATTAGCAAACCATCAGCTTATGGAAAGCCCACAGCGCTCCTCTGCTCAAATGAGCCTCTCATCGCCAGTCAGGGGCTGCGGCCCTGTGACCTCAGACGGCAGCCCCAGCCCTCTGCTGCTGTGAGCTAGAGAAGGCAGGTCCAGGGCTAGCTCAGGGCCACGTGCGTAGGAAGTGCTGATGAGAATCAGATCAGGCCGGCGGAGAGAGATGGGGCCTGGGTGCTTCCGCTGCCCTTGGACTGGGGTAGGGGGTGCTGGGATCCCAGATGAAGGAAGAGAGACCTTGCCGAGGAGTCCAAAGACATGGGTTTCGGTTCTGGCTACCACTCAACATCATGGGGCCCCAGGGACCCAAAGCAGATGACTCAATTTCTTTATCCATGGGATGGAGGTGGCACCCTCCCCCCGCACCTGCAGGTTATACCGAGGAGCTCCGTGTGCTTCGAAAACGGTCAAGTTTTGCTGTTCCTGTGCAAGGTACTGCTACGGCTCTGTGGCAGTCAGGGCCGGGGCTGTCCTGGGGCATTTGGAGCAGTTCCTGGACTGGAGCTTCTGAGTTGAGCTTTACGAAAATCAGAGGGTCACTGGCTCAGTGATGGGCAGGGGGTCATTCGGGAGGTCATGCCCATACCCACCATCCTTGGTACCATGTGGGCTTTTGGAGGTTTTGTTAAAAAATGGAGTGGGTGTCCCTAGGCACCCCGAGATGGCTTCAGGGCCCTTAGGAACAACAGAGCTTTTCTGTTAGGCACAACATGAGGCCTTTGGCATCAGCCCCAAGACACAAATTTCCTTTTCCACCCTTCAAGCAACTGAACAAACCTGCCTACCTTCAGGCCAAGGGAAGCAGGGCAAGCTGTGGCCTGCCTCGTCCCCAAGGTGACAAAGAACCAGGGGTCAGGAGGACAGTGAGTCCCAGGATGCACACGCACCCAGGCCTGCCCTGCCCACAGGCACCTTGGGAACATTTTTGTGTTACAGAAGTTGCTCATGCTTGTGGGAAAGAACAATGTGAGCAAGAAATATACAACAAGAAGGAAACTCCTTCCCACTCATGGCCTCTGGCCACTCTTACTCTGGGCCCAACGATCCCTAACTTGGGAAGACCAAGGATGTGAACTGATGTGCCCTTCAACCTGTGGGTGTGTCAGCTGATGTGTATTTCCTTGTGACAGCCCCAGCTCTGACCCCAGGCCTGCGAGACAATGAGCTGAGGGCTTGGTTTCTGCGAGTGTGGCATCAGTGACAGAGATGACCCGAAGCAAATGGTAATCTGAAGCCAGTTCCCTTTGACGTGGGTTTTTCTAAGTTATTTTCTAAGTTGTTGTTTGCTTCAGAGTTAGCTTTACAGATGTGCCTGGTGACTGTTACTTGATGGGGACTCAGGGTCCTCATTTTGGTCTAGGAGGAATGATTTTTTTTTTTTTTCCGGGTGAAATGCTGACACTAAATTACTTTACATCTTCAGGGCCCCAAACTCCAGTGTTACCAGGAATTCCAGTGACACCGTAATTTGTCAAAAATGTGTCGAAGTGAGTACGAGGGTATCAGGCAGTGGGGACTAGTGGAGCCTGTGGCAAACCAGAGAGGAAACACCTTGCTTAAAGATACCAGCTGTAAGGAACAACAAAAGCAAGAGCATCTATATATGATATATCTCCATGGCTTGTGGCCTGGGAGATTGACATCCCACATGAACCTGCTAGGCCCTGGCTGACCCCACAGAGAGGACTCCATGAGGTAAAGAGTAGCAGTAGATGTGATGAACACTTCTCAGCCCTGGCTGCCCCTTGGAGTCACCCCCACCCCCCCACCCAGATCTCTATCATTCTTAGCCCATGTCTTCTAAAGGGGGATTTTGAGGGACACCTGGGTGTCTCAGTTGGTTAAGCATCTGCCTTCAGCTCAGGTCATGATCCCAGGTTCGGGCTCCCTGTTCAGCAAGGAGTCTGCTCTCCCTCTCTGGATCTCCCTGCTTGTGCTTGCTCGTGCGCGCGCTCTCTCTCTCTCTCTCAAATAATAAATAAAATCTTTAAAAACAAACAAACAAACAAACAAACAAATAAATAAATAAATCGGGATTTGGATACAGAGCCAGGGACCTGCTGGCTGATACTGGACCTGCTGGCCAGCAAGCTCTGCCTTTCTTCCCTCATCGGTCCCCACCTGCACAAAACCCTCCAAGTCCACCTGGGGACACTGTCCCCTTAGCTCTGGGACATCACCGCTCTCCTCCCTCTCCAATAAGGGAGGCCCTTGTGTGGAACAACCAAGAGGTTCCTACTACTGAGTCAAGACTTAGCCAATACGAACCATGGGTGGACAGGCCGAGGACTCAGAAAAGAGTGACACTGTCCCAAAAGATAAGGAGAACACAGGTGTCATGAAACAGATCCTGGGCTTTGGAATCAGGCAGACATGGGTGAGCCCCACTTCATCACTTACCAGCTGTGTGACTTTGGGCAACACACTTAACTTCTCTGAACCTCAGTTTTCCCATTTTAAAAAATGGGAACAGAACCTTCCTTGTATTGTTGCTGTGCAGATAAAATTCGATCGTGTATGGGAAGGGCACTGTCGGGCCAACAACAGGAGCTCTGCACACAGACTCCGGACAGGATACCGGAGGTGAGACTTCTCCTTAGCAGTGGCATGACCTCGGGCAAGCTGTTTCATGTTTTTGTGCAGAATTTCCTTATCTGCAAAATGGGTTCACTGCTGTTCTCAGAGGGCTACTGGAAGGATAAAGTGCGATAGCACATGTCAAGGACTTCGACTGTGCCAGGACTCCGCCACGAGCATATTATTGATTATTATTATTGATTATTGATTAACTCCATTCCGGCATAGTGAACACTGTCTCCCGGACCCTCCTGGGCTGTGTTTCTGGGATATGGAATGGAGAAGTCGGAGCCTGTTTCCTGGTTTGCGGGCAAGGCTGATCATATTCTCCCCACGTCTGTCTGCCTGGTTCCTTTCTCTGATTCCCCTAACCTGGATAGTCTGTCATTTTCACCTTCTATCCTATTGTCTGTGACCTTCCCAGACACCTGCCGACCAACACACCCTGGGGCCCTGGTGTGCCTGGGAGGCCCCTGGGGCTGCCTTCTGGCTGAGAAGCCCCCTTATTCCCCACAGAAGACGAGCACTGAGCCACACTCCCTCCGCTGGCCAGCACACAGGCCAGGCGGGCTGGGATGAATCACTTCCCACGCTGTGCTGTCATCCACACTCCACCCGGAGGTCCTGTGTGCAGCTTCTGTGTATAGTGTTTCTTTCCATTCCGTGATTCAGAAAATGCCACTCACTCATCCATGTGATCCCCTAATCTTCTGCCAAGGAACTGAGTGCAGAGAGTTGCTGGAAACCCCTTGAAGGACAGAGGAGGGCAGCTGTGTTTGCAAGAAAGCGATCTGAGCCAAGAACACTGCAAGGTGGAACTCCTGAATCCATCACTGGGAGAAGAATACTGGGGGGCTCAGGTGGCATGAGAAAAAGACCGGATCATGAGAGCGTCTGTTGGTGTGCTCAGGTCCCCAGCGTGGCTGTGGACAGATCTCCAACCGCCCCACCCCCAGAAAAATAATGTGATTCTTTTGTCTGACCGCAAATGTAAAACTTGCTTAGGCCAAAATTCTGATCAATACAGAAAACTCTTAAAAGGAAAGGACCTATCACCTGTATACTATGACCAGATGCTGTTTTTATCCATTGAGACATTGTCCATATGTCCTCAGGCTCAGAACTGACAGTTTCTGGTCCTTAGAGCTACTGGACATAGCCCGGCTCTGCTCCTGGCTCCCTCCCCAGTTCTGAGACCCTATGTCTGAAATGCCACGGAAAGGCTGGCCGTCTGGACCCCAGCATTTGGGTGGGGTCTAGGCTCAACCTGGCCATGAGTTGGCTGGGTGCCCTTAGACAAATCACTCTGAGTCCCGTTTCTCTATTCAGTTAAAAAAGGGATAATAATTGGACTGATTTGTTGAGAGGATGAAAAGCCTGAGTGTGAGTGAAAACTGCAAACCCCCCAATGTCTTCAAATATCCGGAAGGGCTAGCCCGGTGCCTGCCCCCCTGCTACGGCTTATTCAACCCCAGGATGGGGCTGAAGCAGCCCCTGCTCCACCACTGAGCTGACTCTGCCCACGCTGACCAAAGGCCTTCTCCAGACACCAGAGCGGGGCCATCTCAGGCTGGGGTCCCCAGTCACGCCGGCACCACGCCTGAACATGCAGGCACTGAGGTGGGCAGGCACCTAGTTCAGAAACATCCAGAGCCCTGTTTTATCACCAGGTTTGCCCCGAGACCGCTCTGTTCCCACAGATGCTCACTCTCGCCCAGGCCGGGCTCCTCCTCGGTGCCACTCCTGCTCAGAAGCACTCTCTGACCTCGGGGACTCTGAGGCTTCCCCAGCTTGTACCATTTTTATGTCGTAAATGAATTTTAGTGGAGTCCCCAGCACGAGAAGAGGCTGTGAACTTAGACTCGGACAGTGACGACAACGTAAGGACATGAGTTCAGCTGCTCCAAACTACCCCGCATATTCGTCTCACCACGTCTCACTACACACGCAAGAACTCGCTTGCTGGGGATCGTCCCCTTTCCTATTTACGGAAGGGTTAAAGGAGGCTCAGGGGACACATGGCTCTAACTAGCACAGCTCCCCAGACCCCGTTTCCTGTGCCCCGGCCTCCCCGGCTTCCCTCCAGCAGAGCCAGGTGGGACATTGTTCTGCTTGGATCCTTCTAGTCTGGGGGCAGGAAGCCCTGGGGGACCAGCAGCCCGTCCTGACTTAGCTCCCCTGGGAGAGTGAATCGAGCTGACCAGGCGGCCAGTGGGTCCCTGTACCCTATCTGTGGGCGTGAGCTCGTGGGCTGCCCCCGTGTGGACTCCAGAGATGGCAACGCTTCAGTCATCACCTTTTTCTATGAAAACAAGACTTGGCCAGTTCCTATGTCTGGGTGTTGACCTCAGGTCCCCTGAGCTGAGGCCCTGCTCCCGCTGTGTGTCCTGGGGCACCTCCAGGCTCCCCTGAGCCCCACAGGAGGTGGGCCTGGTTGTCTGCCTCCGTCCGGCCCCTCCCCACCTCCCGCTCAAGTTGGTTCTGCCTGCCCCTCTGCTCTCTCCCCCTCTGCCTCTCTGCCCCTCTGCCTCTGCGCCTCCCTCCAGTACCACACGCTCCCGTGCTCCACTGCAGCAAGGACAGAGGACCCAGCGTCCCTCAAAGCCAGCCTCGGATGGAGGAAGGGAAACTGAGAGGCAGGTGGTGGCCATGAAGAGGAGACAGTGGGCAGGACAAGGGGCCCCGTGGGAAGCGAGAGGCCTGATGGTGGAGGAAGGCAGCGGAGAGATGGAGAAATGGACGTCGGGGTTAACCAGGAGGGGCCCTCTGGCCACTCACGGGCTGCCCAGAGTGTTGTAATCATAAATAACATGTTGTAATGATCATAACCACCTTGACAGTGGCAGGTGATACAAAGCGAGCACTTACTGTATGCTCGGTATGGGGCTAACGTGCCCTACCCGGACCCCTTCATTTGTTGCCGAGAGTCACCTGCCCACGCAGGTGTCCTTGTCATCCTCCATGTCACCGATGAGGCGGCTGCAGCTTGAGTCGGTTCAACAACTTGCCCAAAGGCCTTATTTCATCAGTGGAAGATGTGGGATGAGAAGCGAGGCTGTCCGAGCTCACGTTCCACTCTCCCTAACTTCTGTAAGAGCTGCTTCTAGAAAAAACAAGAACAAAGATATAATCCCCTGTGCCCAGAAGGTGGCTCAGGAGTATCAGGTTTGTTGAGGAAAGGGGAATGTGTTACAGATGCGTCAGGGTATATCCGGCTTCAGTATGAGGACCCCCTGTGATCCCAGGGTCTGGGAGGCTCGCCAGGGTCTTGCTAATGGTGGCGGCAGGGCGGGAGGCAGTGGGAGCAGCTAAACCAGGCCACACCACCTTCCCATCCACACACTCGTGCATTCTGTATTCGCACCTGGGATGCGAGGAGGAAGCCCAGTAAATCATGCCAGAACTGGCTGGTGTGGAGCACGGATGAATAAATGGCAAATTCATAAACTGGGCTTTTTAAATATATATTTTATAGTAGGATTTTAATGACAAATATCCACTAGGGAAATATAGCTTAGTTTGGCTAATGTATGTTAATTCATAATGTATGTTAATTCAAACAATTTAATTCACTGACAGGACTCAGGGTTTAGGCGCTTAAGTTAAGCAGGTCACTGGAGTGTGAGGGGGGTCATTGTCTGTGTGGCTCCTTCGCTCCATCACGGGCGGTGTAGACGAGCTGATGGAAACTCACTTTCTCGTCATCTTGTGCAAAATACAGGTTGCAAAACGGCTGCAAATAAGTGTTGCAAACGCAGAAGAGGAAACATTTAGATGTGTGGCTCTTTAATCTTTCTGACTGGACTCATGATAAGAAACATCTTTCGGATCATAGCCAAGTGCCCGCACATACCTACAGGCGCACCCAAAGAAGACACATATCCCTGAAACAAGTTTTAGCCAGACTACGTGAAATGCACCTGGTATTTTTTATTTTATTCAATTTCATTTAAATAAAATTTGATCTGAGATGTACTAAATTGTTTTCATGATCTCTAATGTGTGGCAACTCACAATTAAAAAACACAAAACAAAAAACAAGCTGACTATACCAATAACAAGTAAAAAGAACAGAGCTGAGAAGTTGTCTTGAGTCCTCTTGGGGTAGCAATGTCCCCAGATTGGAGGCTGTGCCCTCGAGTTAGTGCTAGTGGGGACTCTGCACCCTCTCATCTTTGGGAAACAGACACTGTGGCAAACACTGGGACTCGGAGCACACTGGAAAGGAGTTCCCAGGGAAGAAGGCAGAGGTGCCCCTCCAGAGTCAATATTTAATTGGGATTCATTTAGCCATAAAATGATCTTCAGGGAGGGAGGAAATGGGCCAAATGAGGGTGGTGAATGGGATAGAAGGCAGTTAAAGGCAACCTGCTCCCCAAAGTAGTTTTGGGCACTGCTGTGTGATCAGCACAAAGAGGGAAGGAAATAGCCAGTGGTTGCGAACAGAGACTCAGCCTTCTAATCCTGCGAACGGGGCTGGGCTCTATGCCTCAATTTCCTCATCTAGAAAATGGGGACATAATACTATTCAGTCCTTAAGGCTGTGACCTATCAAGAATGAGGCTGACCTGCACACACAAATTAGGCTCCAACTCCTGCCAGGAAGGTTGGCATAAGGCTCAGAACAGCTCATGCTGAGTGGTGTATAATGGGTGATGAGTGAACTCCAAAGCTGCTCCATGGCCACAGAGGCGGCTGCTTCAGATAGGTCAAAGGTGGGATTCCAAACACTTCCTCCCAACGTTGGGGTTGCGGGTGGGGGGTCCTCAGCCTCAATGGCACTCAATAAATTCATTCTGAGAGCCATCATGACATAAATCCTCCTTCTTGCTGGCTGCCTGTTGCTGTGTCTACCTGTGCAACCGGAGGTCACTGCCTGCCAACCACACCCCCACGCTGCTCGGGCAGCTCTCCAGCTCCCCAGTGCTTGGAGCCCCGGGGGGAGCCAGTGCAGGGGTGGGGCCAGGCTATGTGAAAAGCCTGGGAGTCCTGCAGAATCTTTGCTTAGCCGGAGGTAAAGCTCCCTTGAATACTGTAGGTCTCCTGTCAAGATTCTCCGTCTCAAAATGTGGGGCAGGTGAGTGGCTTCCTTCTACTCTGCATAAGTTGTGGGTGTGAGGGGCAGGGGACGATGTGGGTGCCTGGGGGCTCAGGTGCCTCTTGGTAACCCCAACATCACCCAGTATCCCTGGCCCAATGTCTGGAATGAACGAGTAAAGGAAAGGACCGAGACGTTTCCTTCTCTCCAGCCCCCCCGGCATGGCTTTGTCAGGTCCCGGGCCTCTCTCGGCACTAACTGGGCTCCCGCTCCCAGCACGATCCATATTCCATATTCCACACTTTTGCTAGAATGGTCTTTTTAAAGTGCAATTGTGATCGTGTTACCTTCCTTTCTCCCTACAGGACACCCCTGTTTAACCGTTGGCCGGTGTCCCGCAGCCTAGGATGCATTTCCAAGTCCCTCCACCGGGTAGCCTCTTAGCCTCGCCTTTCCCAGCCCGTACGAAGCCCGCGCTGCCGCCGCGGGTTCCACCGAACGCCGGGACTCCCCTGATCGCGCAATACAGCCTCACGCCTTCGGGCTTTTGTCCACACAGTGCTCGGTGCCCGGGCGGTCACGGTCCTGCCCGCGGGCTGGCCCCGCTTTGGAGAACTGCCATGCTCGGTGGAAGCACCGCGTGCTCTGGGAGGTCTTCCCCAGCTCTGGGGTCCCAGGGGCTCCTTCTCCTGGCTCCCACAATTGTCTCCCCTGGATCGTTCCTGGGAGCACCCCCAAGGGCGTGACGGGCTTCCCGGCTCTGGCCACTAGAGGGCAGTGCGGCGCAGACGAGCGTGGGGCCCGGCCGCGGCCCGAGGGTGGCCTCTGAGCGCTGCGTCTCCCGAGGCTGCCCCTGCCTTCTGTCCTCACACACCTCAGTGCTTGGGGTTTGCCCTACCTCCTGGGACGTCACACAGCCCCTGTGCGGCTCCCGGCCTCTGCCGCTCCGCCTTCTCTCCTTCACGCCCAGGGCTGCCCCAGCTTCCTTCCCTGCCTGGTAGTTTTCACCGCCTTTCCTTTCCTCCGCCTCACCCCACCCTTCCTCAAGAACTTTCAGCAGCGCCTGATTTTTTCCGTATTAACTCTACACATCTCTTTTGCGGTTTCCTTCGTTAATTAACTTTGTTAATTAAAATACTGCCACTTCAGTAACAATGAAAAATGAAAGAAAAATAATTCCCAAGTCCATTCCATGATTTTATGTTTTGCTCTCTCTTATTCTGTGTGTGTGTGTGTGTGTTTGTGGTTGTGGTCAAAGCATCGATACAAACTTGAATTTAACAATTTTGTCTTATTTTGAGATAGGAGACAATCTTTCAAATTACCATTCGGCTTTATAATATGCATCACTATGAGGGAACGTGAGCTTGGGTCTCCAGGCCGTGCTCTCCATCCCACCATTCAAACCACAGTGTCTCCATTTCGAGGCTGCAACGAGCCAGCCCTCAGAATTTGTGTGGAACAAATTGGGGGGAGGTCCCCAACCCAGCTCATCACCAAAATCACAAGGGTGTCAGTGGGACTTGGAAAATGCCTGCGTCCAGGGCCCATGGTGTTTCAGACGGAGGGGTTCTGGGCCAGGGCCTGCGTATCAGTCAGGATCTGATAGGTTCTGCTACGGTAACAACCCCAACCTCCCCTGACTTGACGGAAGGACAGTTTCTTTCCTCCTTACTCATTTCAGATGATCACCTTGGGTTAGTTAAGAATTCCCGAATGACTTGTCCTTATCACAAGCCCCAGGCTGACAGAGTGGCCACCCTCTGGAGTGGGTCTGAGCTCTGTGATGGAGGCAGGGAGGAGGAACGTGGTGAGTTAGGAGCTGGCTTGTCACACCAGTTCCATCCCAAAATGACACTCATAGCTGCTTGTCTTGCTTTGGCCACCGACTCCCACCTGGTGGGGACTGCGGTCCAGCACGAGGTCCCTGGAAGGCCTCGTACCTCGATGTTTTAGAAAGCGCTACGGTTTGGGGAAGCATGGGACCAGGGAGCTCCAGAGGAAGAAATTGGGGGGAGGTCCCAAGCCCAGCTCATCACCAAAATCACAAGGCTGTCAGTGGGACTTGGAAAATGCCTCCGTCCAGGGCCCATGGTGTTTCAGATCGAGGGGGTCTGGGCCAGGGCCTGCACGGAATCGGCGTATCTCTGACTGGGTGTCCACACTTGCCAGGGCACCAAGGAAGGGAGCAGTGAGGGCGAGGCCCGATGCCCTACCTGAGAGTGCTCTTGTGCAAACAGCAGGAGCTCAGCCTGCTTAATGAGCTGAAGGGAAAGAACACTGGATGATTCAGAGAACTGACTAGAGGCCTGGCAAACCAGGTTCAGGGCAGTGGGCAGGGCACTGCCAGGGGAGGTCCGGCAGCAGAGAACACAGTCACAGACACTCGGGCTGGTCAGGACGCCTATGAAGGTGCCGCAACCAGTGCTGTGGATGGCTGACTCTTGAGCCCACCGCCACGGCTACACATCGCCTCTAGCTGTCTGTCTGTCCCTTGAGGGTCAAAGCCCAGACCATGAGCATTCCATGAGCCGAGACTGGGTCACGCACAGGCCTAGAGGACTGTCTGTCCCTCCCTGAGACCATACAGCAGTGGATACCCTGACTCGGAAGGGAACTCTAATGTGGGCAGGCAAAAATCAACAAACGTTGTCTACTGAGAATCACCTGCTCCCTCACCAAAATGAACTCATCTGGGGGTGCCTGGGGGCTCAGTCATTAAGCATCTGCCTTTGGCTCAGGTCATGATCCCAGGATCCTGGGATAGAGCCCCACATCAGGCTCCCTGATCAGTGGGGAGTCTGCTTCTCCCTCCACCGCCTCTGCCTTTCCCCCTGCTCGTGCTGTCTCTGACAAACAAATAAAATCTTAAAAACCAAGATTTAAAAGAAAAAACAAAGTGAATTAATCTGGAAGGCCTTTAGGGGTTGACTTGATTCTCTAAGGAGCCCCTTCACTGCTTTTCTCAGGGGGCATAAAGAGAGAGAGGTATGCATGTGCTTACCGTCTCCTCATTGGTTCCACAGAAACCACCAGCAGAACCACGCCAGCCGACTGGCTTGGAAGAGGGTGCTCCGGTGTGGGCCCCAGAAGGATGGAGCTGGGAAGCAGGAAGGAGGAAGGAGGAAGCACAACAGTGCGGCTCTGTCACACGCCTTCGCACAACAGTCTGTCAGCAAGAGTCAAGGTTTCAGTGAAAACAAGGTGTGAAGTAACCCGTGTTGGACTTAAAATCAGGGGGAGAACAGGCATAGCTCTTTGTCGTAAATGAGGCTGCTAATCGAGTTATTTTGACCCATTTTTGGCAACAGCCTATCCTCACTGCCTGCGACCCGCATGGACACCCAGGATCCAGGCACGGTTCCTGGGGGAGGAGGCCTCAGCCCTGCTTTGGGGAGCAGCTTTGGGGAGAAGGAAAACAATATGGTGTCATGGCTTTTCCTAAAACAAAGGTTCCTAAACAGGACTGCACAGCCCCAAGGAGCCCCGGGTCCCCTATGGGCGCAGGCCCAGGCAGAGAGTCACCAGTCAAAATATAAGACACTCAGTTAAATCTGGATATCAGACAAACAAAAAAATTTGAGTATGTCCCATGCAGTTTGGGGATCTACTTATACCTTAAAAATCACTTTTCTGAAATTCAGACTTAACCGTATTTTTACTTACTAACCTGGCAACCTTACGTAGGTGTGCTGCTTTTCTTTTATTTACCTTGGGGCTTAGGTTAAATTTTTTTGGAATCAAGATTTTTGCTGCCAAAGGCACGAGAGTTTTGAAAGTCATGGCTAGATCTTCGTGTGTGTGTGTGTGTGTGTGTGTGTTTTTTTTTTACACTGAAAAAGTTAGGTTTGGGCGCCTGGGTGGCTCAGTCGTTTAAGCGTCTGCCTTCCACTCAGGTCAGGATCCCGGGATCCTGGGATCGAGTCCCGCGTCGAGCTCCCTGCTCAGGGAATCTGCTTCTCCCGCAGCCCCTCCTCCCACTCGTTCTCTCAATCTCTCTCTAATAATAAATAATAAATAAATAAAATCTTGAAAAAAGGAAAAGTTAGTTGCAGCGAATGTTCCAGACATTCTTTCGCCCTGCGTCCAGGTGCCTCTGACAGCGCAGGTGCCGTTGCAGACGACGGGGCTAAAACAAGACAGGGCCACTGCCTTCCAGGAAGTCGGCCGAGTCACCAAGGGAGACAGCAGGCCAGCCGCACGACCTCATGTTGCTGGAAGTGCAAGGTGCAGAGAGGGAGTTGACACCATGCAGGTCTTGGCAGAGCAGCCAAGAGGAAAGCAGAGCAGTAATGAGATGTTAACCAGGAGTTGCCGCCGGCACTGCGGCCTCCACGGGAGCAGGAGCGTAAGTTGACGAGCATTGGCGTGTGGGGAGACACTGCCCCTCTTGGACTTTCATTTTCCTCTATCTTCTAGTTTAATAATGACTCATTTAAGACTGATGCAATAGTAAAGCAACCATTTTGTGTTTGGTTGCCTTAAAAAAACCTGACCCCGGGGCGCCGGGGTGACTCAGTGGCTTTAACCCTCTGCCTTCGGCTCAGGTCGTGATCCCAGGGTCTTGGGATGGAGCCCGGCATCGGGCTCTCCGCTCAGCAGGGAGCCTGCTTCCCTTCCTCTCTCTCTCTGCCTGCCTCTCTGCCTACTTGTGATCTCTATCAAATAAATAAATAAAAATCTTAAAAAAAAAAATGACCCCAGCAAGATACTTCCGAGGGACATCTTTAGGATGGAACAGCGGAGTCCATCCTTGGGCTGGAGAGGACGTGGTCCAGGAGCCACCTTCAGCCGTGTCCTTGAGACTCTGTCCCAGCTCTTACTGGCAACAAGAACGTGGCCAAGAGAAATGAAGGGATTCCGAAGGAAAAGAAACATCCAAAGGACAAAACCGCTCTTCACCTTATTAACTCCTAAGCAAACACCTCGGCCCAGAGTGTAGGCGAGTAAACCAGAAGGAACCCACGTCTGTGGGGGGCAGAGCTGCTCTCTATCGCCCAAGGAAACAGCAAGGGCAGAACGAGAGTTCTGTTACTACGAATACTGCTTGTTGTCTTTTCTTTTAATCATTAGGAAAAATTATTTCCTTTCCAGACGAGTCTCTTTTCTGGGAACTGGGCCTGGCTTTCAGTGAGTGTGGCAGTCTTTCGGCCCCCAGTTCTGGATTGTGGGTGCCCGAGGGGCTTACAGTGGACAAGGCCTGAGGCTCGGGAAACTCAGCCCTGGAGCTCGGTCACACTTGGCGGGGAAGGCGTGAGCTCTCCCGCATGTGACTGGGCCAGCCTGGGCTCAGCCGCCGTGTGGGCTGTGGAAACAAGACCCAGAGACGGTGCCGTGTAAGCCCAGCACAAGCCCACGTAGCCCAGCGACGCGTGAGCCAACCGCAGGCCTGTGGAAAGAAGGCCGCCTTCCCCTGCTCCCACGGGGAGCTAGAAATAGCGCTCTGCCCTTTGTCCCTGACCAGCTGGGGCAACTGCCTGGCGTGGGTGTCATCGACCACAGGCCCCTTTGTTCCTCTCTCCCACATTGTCCCTCTCCGTGCCTTCCTCCCTGACCTTAGCTCCCCGCCCCCCGACAGAGAGGACGGCAGTGCGAGCCCACGGTCCGGCATGGGGGCAAAGGTGGTTTCTCGCACACGTTTCCACACCCTGGAATGTGCTGCTGACGACCGCAGCACAAGTGTCTCCTCCCTGGCCTTGGCCCGGCCACCCTGCGCCTTCCTCACGGGCGCTGACCCTGACCTGGGGCCATGCGGAAACGTCTGGCTTCTTGCCAGCAGCAACCTCGGTGCCAGACACATGCCTCCAGGGCTCTGAAAACCTCCTCCATGGACCCTGGAGGTGAGGAATACGGCGCATCTCATGCCGCCTCCCCTGTGCACGTTAGGCACCGGGCGGTTCCCCCGCGGGGGCCCCGGTCTGTGACTCCTGCTTCCCCAGGGCTCAGCTAATGGGAAGCCCCGGCAGGAGATGGAAGGTGGCACAGGAGTGGAAGGAAGCACTGATTTCTCTGGAGGTCGGCACAGCCTGGCTGGTGACCCCTCTGGCTGAAGATCACAGCGCCCGTCGGCGCCCTCTCTACATTGCTCCGTCTGCAAGTTCCAGAAGGGCCTTCCTCCTTCAAGCCTCCAGCCTCTGGGTGATCACGAAGCTTGGCAGTTCCTGGCTCTGCACGGCCTCCCGTGATCTCCTACAGCCTGCCCACCTCTCTTATAAATGCCCTTTAAGTCACCCACGTCGAAACTGCCATCTTTCTATTGCCGTAACCACGCAGTGTGAGTGTGCGTGTACATACACGTAACACACACATACACACAACACACCAGCATGACTGCAAAAGTCTTGGGAAGTAACATTCACCCTTACTCCCCACAACACACTCCGACTAATGTGTGTGATTCTAATTGTTACAAATGCTCATCTAACCCAGGAAGCTGATGCCATGGCCCACCTCTGGGTCTCCATTCCTCCGTCTGAAAGCAGGGCTTAGGACCAGCCCAGGGGAGACAGACAGCTCTCGGCTGGCCGGGGTGCAGTGTCTAGCAGAGGTCAGCATGGAACACGTCATGGGGACCATCAGGTGACTGCAGAATGGGTGTCATGTGGGGCTCCCCTTGGCAAAGGCTAGACTCCCCTTTGGGGGGTAGTTCCTTTCTGTGGTCATCCCATTCCGGTGCTGGGTTTCCACTTTGCAGGCTGGAAACCCGAATTGGTCAGAAGCCTGCGGGATGGATGTGTTCAGGGGTGACTCACGACAACACGAGTGTGAACACCAGTGCTGACTCAGCCACTCACAGTGAGGATACGACCACGAGTGGGCTGAGGAACCACGTTCACCCATCAGCAGCCTTTCCTGGTGGGGGATTCTCTCTGGAAGGTCAGGCTGTCATCAGAAGGGGCTTGGCCCTAGAGCAAGGGAGGGCTCAGGCGTGGGAGCACACCTGGGCGGCCTGAACACCTTCTCCCTGGGATGTCCGTCTCACTGCCACTCCTCTGACCCCCTGCCTCTCCTCTGTCCCCACACTCCTGCTGACCCAGCCCCTCTGGTTGACCCATTAACTTTCTTGTTCCGCTCCCTTCTGTGTCCAACAGTTGATGCTTCTTACTTCAGTTCTCGGTGGCCACGGCTGGGGGTGGCTATGTCCACCAGGGTCCCCCACGTCGCTCAACAGGTACCCAGCACATGCGATTAGGGAAGAGCAGGAGCTCCCTCTGCTTCATCTTCTGGGTGGTCCAGAGGTGTGGACTCAGTGTCCAGCCAATCGCCGATAATCATAAATGCGTTATCTGTTTGAGTGATTTGTAGAAAGGGAGGTGCGATGCTGGGCACCTTACTGGCAAATCTCATTCCTGTCCTATAACAAGCTGATGAGATAGTACCAGTTTCCCCATTTTGTACAAAAGGAGACTGAGGCCCAGACAGGACAGATAACTTGGCCAAGGTCATAGCGTAAGTCAGCTGCTGAGTGGTCCTAGAAGCTGTTATGAGTATACACGTGTGCTCTGGAAGGACAGAGAAGGTTCTCCCTCCCCATGAGCTCTCACTCCCTAAAGGCAGGCTGGTGGCCCCCTTCAGGAACTTCCTGCCACACCCTGCAAGCCACCTGCGGTGCTGAGGGAAGGGTGCCACCTGGGGTGCCACCTGTGCCTGCTGACAGACATGGTCCGGGGCCAGCCTCTTATCAGAAGGAAGGCCGGTGGGAGCCTCAGACCACAGGGAAGTTGACTCCATGAACCGTGGCCGGTGACTCAGCTGCCTGCCTGATGGACGGTGGATGGACGTCAGTCCTCACTCTATGGCCCTTCCCTTTTTCCCGAGTAATGACAAATCCTAGCTCTGTGATCTGGTTGGTTACCATAGGAACTGGAAAACATTTGATAATGTGGGTCCTCTGGGACAGGTGCCCCGAGCAGGTCTAGGAAAAAACAACCCTTTCCGGCCCCTTCGCCCCGAATCCCAGGCGTCTCACCTACTTGGAACAGATCAGGTAAACGGTCCAGGGCAATTACACCACTGTCTGGCTCCAGTGATCTTGTCTGAACCAGGAAGTCTGGGGAGGTCACAAGTCTGTGTGCCCGTGGGATCTGGCCCAAATTCCTGCCGGAAGCAACTGGATCCCAAGCACCCTGGTCCACTCGGCAGACTCTCACATGGTGTGCCCCACACCACATGCCCGGGCCCCGTCCCAGACTGGGGGACATCTGAAGAAGGGAGACACCGGCCCTGTGCTCAGCGAGCTCCTGGTCACTAGGCACAGGACACACACCTAACAGGGCTGTCAGGTCCCAGGGCACATCAGGAATCACCAGGGAACAGTGAGGAAGGGGGCTGGGGAGTGGGCTTCTGGGAGGGGAGGGGTTTCAGTGGAATGAACCCCAGAACTTCACATTCCCAACAGACCCCGAGTGTGGGGCCACCCTGAGTCACTTGTCCATGAGGGGTCATGGATGACCACTGGGGCCAGGAGACTCGATTCTTGTCCAGGCTCAGGCACCTGTGCCTTCTTGGGCTGTGGCTTTTCCATCCTCCCGTCCTCCCCATCGTTGGTTCAAGGCTCCCTGGGCCCCTCCATGTAGAGGGCTCGGCTCAGACGGCTTCACAATGATGCCCCACCTCCCCTAAGATTAAACAGGTTCACATTCAAACTCACTCCCCCCGCCCAACCCCTTGCCCAACACTGTCTCTTCCCTAAAACACCAACATTATCCCATTATTGAGCCATTCTGCATATCCAGATCCACTCAAGTCTCTCCCATGGGGCCCTCCCTCTCCTTCCCACGGCGGCCCCCCCCCGGGGCACCTTGCATGGGACCACCATAGCCACCTCCTAGATGTGCTCTTAGTTCCATTCACACTTTCTTCCCCAGTTTTTAAACCTACTCTCCAAGGATCAGTATTCCTGCGGATCTTGACGTCTGCCCTAATTTCTAGCATCTTCAATTTCTTGTTGGCATCGCCCTGAGCATTCAAGACTCAAATGTCTGGGACAGGACCCACATCCTGCCCCCACAGACCTTCTATTTCCTCTCTCGGTTCATGGCCCAACCTAGCCATAGACCCGGAAACGCCGCCGCCGCCTCCTGTCCTCCTCCCTCGCGCCCCCACCCGCTGCGGAGCAAACCTGGGGACACGGCCCGGCGCTCTCCCCAGTCAGCTTCCCTTGGTGCTGTTATGGATGCCGTCCCCATCTCCTGGCTGGTTCCTGCCTCACGGCTCTGTCACCTTCCAGTGCCTCCATGCAGGGGTCCGAATCCACTTTCTGACACACAGGTCTGTCATGGTGCTCGCTCTCGGAATCCCTCGATCACCTCACCGCATCACAGTGACATCCCGGCCCCTCGGGAGGGCAGGCGAAGGCTTCCTAGGCTGGCCCTCAGTCCTTCTTTCCAGCCTCACCTCCCAACGTGTTCTCTCTCTCTTTCTCTCTCTCTCTCTCTCTCTCTCACACACACACACACACACACTCACACACACCACACCAGCCTGCTAGTTTGTGTTTCTTGGCCTTTAGTAGCATTTAGTAGCATTCTTTGTGGTGACGCTTCTGCCCTCTCCCTGCTACTCAGGGACCCCCACCCTTCCCCAAGACCCCAATCCCCCTCCGATGTCTTCCCAGCCCCAGCCCACACCCTAGGTCCAGGGCAGAGTTCCTCACTCCCTCCTCTGCGCACCCACAGGACTCGAGCACTTGCCATACTGAGCAGCAAGTCTTGTTTCTGGCTGCCGTCAATGCTGTCTGATTCCTCTTGATGGCTTGAGTCCCTCTAGCTCCAGTTAGGTGCTCTGGGAGCACAGCCCGAGCCCAGGACCCACCCTGCAAGCCTTCCTCCTCCTGACCTCTTCCTACCTGGCGCTCAGCATCTGCCTCAGCCTCCCCACCTCTACCCCCAGCCTCAGTCTGGGAGAGCAACCGGCGCTTGGGCTATTGACCTGCTCAGGGCAGGGCCAGTGTCCCAGGGCCCCACCACCAGGGCCGTCCTTCCCGCTGGTTCTTCCCCTACACAGTGGGTCCCACCATCTTCCCATTTCCCCATGCTGCTTTGTACCTAGTAAGAGGCCCCCAGTGTTTGTCAAAGTATTGAGTCTGCCATTCCCTGTACAGAGCCCTGAGGTGGCTCCTGGGGACTGTGAGAGCCTGGGACCACAGGAACACAGGGGGGCGGTGGCCCCTGTGTTCACTCTCTGATCGTGGGGCTCATGGAGTTTATGTGGCTGCAGAGGGGCACAGGACCCACAGGGAAGAGGGGTCCCCTCAGCTCTCAGGTCAGCCACTCCATAAGGAAACAAACCCAGCTTCCCGTGCCTGCTGGTGACCACCAATGGCTAGAAACTTCCTCAGCTCCCTCCGCACCAGCCCTTGGTTCCTTCCTCCCGCTTCGGCCATCCTTCCTTTCATTCTTTCCATCATCCCAAAAGCAGAGACTTCGCAACTGCCCCGCCTCCCCCTCCCCAGACTCCCCTTCCTCTCTCCAGTCCTCATCTTCCTGCCTTTACCACACAGCCTGGTTCTTCCAGCCCCACCTGACCTGCATACTCTCCGGGCAATCACCCGTGCAATTCTCCTTCCCCAGAACCCCTCCCTGCTTTTCTCCACTGATCCAAGTCTGTGGCTCTGGTCTCCCCCTTCTCGGGAATTCTCTGACGCAGAACTGACTCCCTTACAGTCCTGTTGCAACTGGCAAGCATCACACCATTTAATATTTAATTATTCTCTGCGCTTGAAAAAATGCACAGTAGTTTTCTTTCCCCACCTCAGTAATAAGCTTCTTAGGGGTAAATCTGTTTTTTTATATGGTTGGGGAAGGCCCTGGAATATAGGCTCTCTTTGAACTCTTTTAGCTTCTTGTTCAGCACACAGTTTCCATGGGGTCATCTTTCCTGGGCGACTCTGAAAATCTGGCACAGGTTACTGGAGGCCTCAGGCCACAGGCTTCCTGGACTGAAGACGGACGGACCAGAAGCCCAGTGTCTTCGCTCCGTCTGGCTCGCTGAGAGGGTTCTCTGAAGCTTAGAGAAACTAGGACGGTCACACTGTGGGAAGAACTGTAGCCCTACTAAGTGGTAACTGAGGCATGACATCCACGAGCTAGAGCTCTCCTGTGATGTTTTCATGACCCAGGCGCCTGTGCCCAGGGAGATGAACCACGGGTTCCTCTCCTTGGCCTCACGGGGCAGCCTCCCTGAAGCTGGGGCAAAGGGGGAGAGAAGCCAGACAATCTGAGGGCCTTGTCGTGTCCCGCTTGGCACGGGGGCACCGTGACTGCTCCCTCCCCAGGGCCTCCAAGTATGGCGGGCTTTGGAGAGGGGCTTTGGCAAGCTGATTGCAGTAAGAGAAACCCTGGAGAATTTTGAGTTAATCTTGCCAAACAGCTTCCTTTAGGTCAGGCAGGTCCACAAGCAGGTCCGTGAGCACCTGGAGCCCTGTGCCTCCTGGGAACAGGCATGGCAGGAACCCGGGGCGCAGGAAGGGCTCAGGGTCAACATCCAGGGCTCCTTTTTCTCTTTCACTCCCTTACGTCCCCTGCAGATTCCACACCTTCATCCTGGGCCCCTCACATGAGCTTTTTTCCTGCCAAACCCCCCCATCCCTCACGCCCCACCTTCTCTGCTGCAGCTGCCCATCCAATCGCCCGGGCACAGACTCACCAATAACTTCTCCCTGACCATCTGGGAGCTGCTGCTCCCCCCGCCTCTCCCTTTCCTCCCTCTAGGAAGCAGGCCACGGCTATGGCCCCTGGAGCTAGCGAGTGGCGGGGTCCCCTGGAGCCCACTTCCCTTGGGCCACAGCCTGGACGGAACCATCCACGGAGCATGTACGGCGTGGGCTCTGGGGAAACAAGGGGCGCAGACACGTGGTGCGTGGGCCTCGGGGTCTGGTGATGCAGCAGAGGAAGTGGTAAGCAGGCAGGCCACTGCGATGGGCTGCGGTAGCTGGAATGTGCTGGCTGCCGGGCCCAGGGGGCACCCAGGCCCGTGCCAGGGAAGGCGAGCCAGGGAAGACACTGTCCAAGGGAAGGGGGGCCTGGAGAAAGGTTGCTGCTGGGCTATAGGCTTGGGGGAGATTCTATTCTACGCACAGAGAAGCCAGACAGAGTGGGGGCTCTTGGGGGCACTGCCAGGAGGTGGACACGGCTCTGAAATGAATGAACGAGAAGGGGAAAGAGGCAGGGGGAGACTCGAGCAGCAACCCCAGTCCAGGAGAGGAGACTGGGCTCCATCCAAGAGCCGTGGGAAGTGGCGGAAGGGCCTTCCACAGGGAGTGATGATAATGTTGAGATATTCATTTCTATTCGCATAGTGGGGAAAATTCATAGGGTGGCTCACTCTTGCCCAAACTCACGTTCAGAGGATGCACTGAAGAAGAGAGGCCTAGAGGTCCCCCCAGGCCCACAGTGAGCAGGGCCAAGCTGCCCTGGGACCACTGGGGGAAATAGGGTGGCGGGGTGTCCACAGAGGGCAGGAAGCAGATAAGCTGAGGCTCTTAGGTTGTGACTAATGGAAGTAACCCACCCGATGTGACTTAAGTGGAAGGGGACATTGGTTGTAAGGATGTGGGGCCAGGCCAGGACAACAAGAGGCCCTTAAGAGGAGTCCTGATTCGGAAGTGGGGCGTTTGCAAGGTCTTCCCTCCCGTGCCGGCCTCTGCCCACCTACGTCGTCTCTTCTCTTTGCAGCCCTTCCTTCGTCCCCTTGGTGCCGGCAGAGTGTGCTTGGCCCCCGGCCCTGCAGGTGGTGAGGTACAGGCTGGCTCTGGGTTCCAGATCCAAGTTCTCGGGGAGAGACTCTGAGAGCCCCAGAGCATCTAGTGTGAGCCCCTAGGGCCGGGGTGTGCTAGGTACAAACCCAGGGGCTGGGGCTCATGACAGGTGCTGGGTAACCCACAGCATTCTCTGTAGGAGCAGACACCCCCAAAGCTCTGAGTCAGTATGCCATGCTCTCCGCCCCTCCTGGCTATACAGTTCTAGAAATACACAGATTCCTATAAGCCAAAGGACTTTAATGACAATAGCTAACCTCTCTGAGCACTTACCCTACGCTGGCTACTTCACGAAGTGCTAAGTGATTCACATGCATTCTCTTACGTAATTCTTGTGGCCCGGGGAGGTCGATGCTATTATTGTTTCTAATTTATAGACAAGAAAATGGAGGGGCAGAGAATTCTGGTTGAGCTTTCCAGCTTGTGAGGCATAACACCTGTCTTAGGGCACAAAGGAAGAGGAAGGCTGCCCTCTTAACCAGCGGGGTCCTAATAAAGGTTCACCAGCCAGCAGTGTGGGGTGCCTGGCTGGCTCAGTGGGTGAAGTATCTGACTTGACTTTGATTTACATCCTGATCTCAGGGTTGTGAGGTCAAGGCCGGGCAGCTGGGAGTCTGCTTGAGATCCTCCCCCCCTTCCCCCCCCCCCCCCCCAGGCTCAAATAAGTAACAAAACAAAACAACAGCAATCTGGGGAAAAGGCTCTGCTTTGTAGCATTTGCTGTTTTCCAAGGTGTAAATACTCCCACCATGGCTGATTTCAAGCCACCAGCTTCCCAGAGCCAGTCTGAGCTGACTTCTGCACACAGTGACTCTCGCCCCTTCTGGGGGACAGCTGTGGTGGTGTCCAGGAGCTGTGTGATTTAGAGCAGTGGTTCTCAAAGTGCGGTCCCTGGACCAGCTCATCAGCATCACCTGAAAACTTGTGAGAAAGGTGAACTCTCTGCTCCCACCCCAGCCTGAGTGAACAGGACAGCCCCGGAGTTGGGGGGCGGGGGAGGGGCGCCCTGTGTCTTCGCTGCATCCAGGGGCTTGGACGTTTACTCAAGTGCGGGACTGCTGGGGCCAGGGGGTATTGTGCCCTTTTGCAAACCCAGCTTGTCCTAGTTTTTATTCTGCAGCTGGGAGAAGGGGGTTCATTTCCAGCTCCTTGGCAGATGGGCAAGCTGAGGCCGAGGGGTGAAGGTGTACTGGAAAGTGATGGGTGACTGAAGTGGGTTAAGACGTCACCCTGCCAGCTCAGTCTCCCTCCGCGGGTCTGTAAAGCGATGTGCCATGGACCCAAGGATGGGAAAGCTGAGCTCTGACTCCAGGCAAAGAGCCAGGGCAGAAGGAAGGTAGGGAATCCCAAGAAATGAGGAATCCTGAGAAACAAGGAAAGAGGCCCATGAAAGCCATGAAGGCCCATGAAAGCCAGCAGCGCCCAGCCCTGGCCCTTGGAGTGTGGTCCAGATCTGAGGTAAATCCTGGGACTGAGGCAGGAGGGGCTGGACCCGCAATCTCTAGTCTCAGGTCTCAGCAAGAAGACCCAAGAGGGCTCCTGGGGCCGGGGGGGGGGGGGGGGGGGTGTCCTGGGTCCACAGCCCAGCAAGCTCTCTGTGGGACAGACCGGTCTGCTGTCTGCTCGTCTCAGCAACTTCCCTCAACCCCAATCCAGATTAACTATTAACCAAAGACAAACAAATGGAGAGCCAAGTATCAGAAATGAGGCAAATACCGGGTCAGCCCCGGGAGGCCTTGAAACACCTGGGCAATCAGCAAGGGTGAGAAAGGCTTGGCTCATGGGGTGGGGACAGTGGTCACGTGATGCCTCCTGTGCCCTCTGGTCACAAGGGGGGAGGGGGTTCCCCACTGAGCTCCGCGTTTCTGAAGGAGAACCAAAACACAAACAGAAACTGTCCTGTCACACTGAAATCCGTAAGTCATGTGAGTTCCTCTCCCCAGAGCTTTAGTCACAGAGCAAAGATTCAGAGCCGGCATTACTCAGCAGAACCTGGGGTGCTGGCCCACTTTTGCTCTGGCTGGAAAGTCGAATTCCAGTTACTCTCCTTTCAGGAAAGCACCTGTGTAAGAAAGTTTCCTCAAAGGCATCTGCTCTAGAATTTCTTTAGCAAAAACCCCCAGACCCAACGCTAGCCTTCCTCTCCTGGGCTACTGTGTCTCTGTGGTGTCTCAGCTGGGCTTGGCCACCGTGTGGGTCCCCAGGGAGAGGCAGGCTGCAGGGCCACCGCTCCTTCCTTCCACCCCCCAGTGGCTCATGTGCAGGAGCTTCAGATATTTCTGGTTTAAACGCTAAGGGGAGTTTTGGGGTGTCTGCAGATAAAGCATTCTGCTCAGCCAATGCCGAGCAAATGCCTGGTAGGGAGTTGAAGGCTTTAGGGAGCAGGGAGGTCTGAGGTATCAGGAAGGAGGGGCCATGGCCCACTCCATTCTCCTGCCCCCACTCTTCTAGGCTCTCATCCTTTGCAAAGCAATGGTTGATCACCTGGACTCCTGCCACAAGGCCATGGTGTGGGCAACACCTAAGTGGGCAGCCAGGTCACTGCCTTCTATTTAGCTATCACAGGCCAGCACAGCAAGCCACAAGAGGGAACAGCAGGCCATTTACCATAAACGCAAAGCACAGAAAAGCCTCGATGGTCCCTGCGCCAGACACACTGCATCTGGATTCTAGTGCTGCCACTCCCTAGCAGCTGTGTGACCTTAGGTAAGTTGCTTAAACTCTCTGAGCCCCAGTCTACACATCTATAAAGTGGAGATTAAAATTCCCAACTCAAAGGGCTATTATGAAAAACAAAATAATGCTTACAAAGCAGCTGGTAAAACACGCTGCACTCCCAGCAAAAGTGCAAGAGGGTTCCCCTTTCCCCACACCCTCTCCAACATTTGTTGTTTCCTGCCATGTCAGTCTTTGCAGTCTAACTGCTGTAAGGTGGTCTCTCCGTGTGGTTTTGATGTGAATCTCCCTGATGGCTAGTGATGTTGAACAACAGCCAAACTGTTGAAGGAGCTCCTCAACAGATGGAGGGATGAAGGTGTGGTCCATATACACCACGGAATATCACTCAGCCATCAGAAAGGATGAATACCCAACTTTCATCTGGAGGGACTGGAGGAGATTATGTGGAATGAAATAAGTCAAGCAGAGAGAGTCAATTATCATACGGTTTCACTTATTTGTGGAGCATAAGGAATAACATGGAGGACATTAGGAGAAGGAAGGGAAAAACGAAGGGGGGATATCAGAGGAGGAGACGAATCATGAGAGACTATGGACCCTGAGAATCAAGCTGAGGGCTTCAGAGGGGAGGGGCCTGGGGGGGGCTGGATGAGCCTGGTCATGGGTATTAAGGAGGGCACGGACTGTGTGGACTACTGGGTGTTACATGCAAACAATGAATTGCGGAACACTACATAAAAAACCAATGAAGTACTGTATGGGGACTAACATAGCATAATAAAATAAAAACTTTAATTTTACTAAATAAAAAAAATGCACTGTACACAGTAGGTACCCGATACACTCTAACAGTCCCCTTAATTCCATTTTGGACCAAGATGGGCTATAAAAAATGAACATTTATGTCTGGTCTCTAAACTTGGAACAGATTAGAGGCAATAAAGTGAAAGCAGGCTTAAAAAGAAGAGGGGAAAATGAGCACTTGAAGGCCTAACAATGGGGAAATACCTAGAAAGAGTATAAGAGCAGATGAATAAATAAAATAGTAACTGGGGACCATATAGTGTGGGAGCCAACAGCTGCCTCCACCCCACAGCCTCCAGGGCCATCCTATCCTAGGACAGATAGCAGAGTAGATGATGTTCACAATGAAACCATGTTCAGTAGCTTCTAAGAAGCCAGGGATGAGGGGCACCTGGGTGGCTTAGCCGGTTGGGTGTCTCTCTTTGGCTCAGGTCATGACCCCAGGGTCCTGGGATCAGAGGGCATCTGCTTCTCCCTCTGAAGGAGAACCAAAACACAAACAGAAACTGTCCTGTCACATAAATAAATAAACAAACAAATCTTTTTAAAGAAGAAGCCAGGGATGAGCAGGGATGTGTTCTAAAAATATTTTCATCCAAAATATTTAACTTTTTTTTTTTTTAAAGTATGGGGCTGGTCCATTTTCAGGTGTTCAGAAAAGCCACAATTTCCCAACGGCTGGATTAGCTGCGTTTGCACTCTACTTTTCATATATTTGTCACAGATCTCAGAATCATGCGGAGCACGTTATGGGGTCTTACAAGGCTCCTGTTTACTGATAAACCCATGTAGTGTTGGTTTGCTCTGTTTGCCATTTTTTAGCCATTTTATGCATTAACTGTCTGAGATCAGGGACAAGCTCCATCTTCTCTTTGAAAAGACAATAACCATCTCCCATCTCTCCTGACACTCCCACCAACCTGTCTCTCCTCTTATATTCCAGATTTTGGTTAAGGGCACCATCATCTACCAGACAACAGCAGGAAGAACTCCGGTCATGGAATTAGCAGGTAACTGCAGTCCCAGGTCCTGCCTAAAGGGGGCGCTCAGCCATAGCCTCTGCGCTGCCGCCCAGGTGCGCTCTAACCCCTGAGCTTCCAAACCGCAGGTGAAACCTGAGGCCCTAGGATTTCCCTGGTTTCTGGATACCCCTTTAGGAGTGGGGAGTCAAGTTCCTTACCACTTGAGCCACGCAGAAGACTTGGAGGACCGGAACGTGGCCCCAAGCAGAGGGTACCCAGAACTTCACTACTGGTCACTTCGCCCCAGGCAGGAATGTTCCCAGGACACTGAACTGCCTGGTTTTGCTCCTCACACGCCCAGCCACTGCCCAGCTCCTGACAGGCGGCAGAGTCTGCTGGCTGCTGTCCAGGACAGGAAGGACCTGGTCGTGTGCACAGGGCCCACTGCTCCCCTGCCCTGCTGGTCGTCCCAGCCCGGAGCGGACCTCCCACCTTGTCCTTTGCCTGGTCTCTGGGGCCGCCCACAAAAGATGCTCTCATCCCAGTTTTCCTTGTGATTTTTTTTTTTTTTAAGATTTTATTTATTTATTTGACAGAGAGAGATCACAGTAGGAGAGAGGAAGGGAAGAGATCACAGAGAGAGAGGAAAGGAAGCAGGCCCCCCGCTGAGCAGAGAGCCCGATGTGGGACTCGATCCCAGGACCCTGAGATCATGACCTGAGCCGAAGGCAGCGGCTTAACCCACTGAGCCACCCAGGCGCCCCTCCATGTGATTTTTTAACTTTTACTTTATGCTAATGCTTTTTTAAAGTGTAAAACAGGTGACATTCTTCTGGGAATTAGCCATAAGTAAATAAGATATCTTTATGTTCAAAAATTGTCACTTGGAGCAAGCTGGGAATCTCTATTCCCTACTCCTTCTGAACGCAGTCAGGGTCCTGGTCTGGATACACACTGTCTGGCCGTTTACCACAAACTTCCTTTCCTTCTCTCAGAGGCAGCCTGAGACCCGGAAAGGGAGCCCAGAGGGGAGAAGGGCTTGGGGTGGATTCTGGAGTTTGAACCTAGATGCCATTTACTAGCTGTGTGACCCTGAGTGAGTTACTGAGCCTTAGGTTTTGTTAGCCTTATCTTTAAAATGGGCACTGGAACTGCTCTTTCAAGTGTGAGGGTGACACCTGTATTTACCCCCCTGTACTTAGCAAAGTACCGGGCACATGGTGAGTTATCTGATTCCACTGTGGTTCGTTTCTTCTGTGAAGTCTTCCTTGATTATCCCAGCTGGGGTAGAGACAGCGAACTACCCGCTCCAAACCTACTCCCCGCTTTTCTTCACTAACAGTATCCCGGTTTATTTACGGGCAGCAATGTGCCCAGCTAAGAAACTACATTTCCCAGACTCCTTTGCAGTTAGGGTATGCACAGGTCACAGGTAAGCCCAATGAGGTGTAAATGACTGTCACCGGGAGGGGATTCTGAGAAAGCCCTTTAAAATAGGTGAACTCAATGGCGCTCTGACTCCCCTTGTCTGGAATGTAAATGCAATATTTGAAGTCACAGGGGCTTTGTCACATGACCACACAGCAGCACTGAAGATGGAAGTCACAGCCCAAGTATGGCAGAGAAAGAAAGTAGAAGGAGCCTGGGACACTGAAGGCGTGGGCCACTTCAGGGACCTCACGTAAGACTTCAGGGCTTACGTCACATGAGGGAAGAAAAACCCAGCTCTCTGAGATTCCTATTACATGTAGCCAGTGTAGTCCCTATGGATATGTGGGCTCGGAGGGCTTGCCCTCTTTCTTCCCTGAGTGCCAGTCGCATACGGTCACCATAGCATTCGGGGAGATTTGGGTCATAAGCAAAGCAGCCTAACAATCTAGGCTTTTAGGGACCCCAAGTGTGAGGAACAGAAATTTTCAGATTCCCAAGGGGTCTTTGCACCCCACAGCTGATGGTGCTCTCGAGCCCTCCATCGCCTGGTTCTTAAGGGAGGCACGCAAGGCTGATGAGTGAAAGTCACACTCTTGGCAGTCCTGCGGGATTTGTGACCTCATAGGCAGTGTGATGGGGGAATGGACCAGCAGAGGCTGGTGGACCTCCAGCCCACCTCCGAGGTTTGGGAAAACTTAGTCCATTTCATTTATAAGCACACGGGTTGTAGACCCTATAGAGGTACTGAGTCCCACGGCAGGCAATGTACTTATTTCTTCACATGTCCACATCCGGCATCCCCAGAGCTCAAGCTCGCAGGTACATCTAAAGGCATTCACTGTACACCCCCCCATGCAGGTGTCTGGGCTAAGTGCTGGGGGAGCTCAGGGATGAGAAAGACCCAGGGCTTGCCCTCAAGGAGGGAGTCAACAATCTCACCGGGGGATGCCTAAGCATATACAATTCTCCGGAGAGTAGATGTGCAAAGGCAATCGTGGAAGTAGAGAGGAGGGGGAAATACAAAGGAGGTGGGGTCTGGGGCCTCGAAGGGGAGCTGCCTCTGAGGGGGGCTTCGGAAAACCAGTGGCGTTTCGAAGGTGGGCAAGGTGGGGAAGATCCGTTCAGCCTGAAGAAACAGAGGGAACAGGTCACAGCGAGGTCACCAGCATGGAGTGACTCCAAAATGGCCACAGCCTAGCGAGGCTATGGTGGTGGGAGCCGTAGACAGTGAACCGGGGAAAGTAAAGCGATGATTGAGTTTGAAAATAAAAATAACGGCGGCCAGCCTGCTCGGGGTGGGTGTGAGGCACCAGCCAGCCACCTTCTAAGTACTTAATGGGAATTAACTCACAATAGCCCGAGAAGGTGAGGGCTGCTGTTCTGCCCATTTTACAGGCCAGGAAACTAAGCTCTCACCAAGGAAAGGTGAGACATTTGCCCAATGTCAAACCTCTGAGGACAGCCCAGTTTGGCACCAGCGTCTACTCGTAGTGATTAAGCTCTAGTGGGAAGGGGTCGGACTGTGGTGGGCGGGGGTCTTAAACACCACCCTAAGGAGTGTGGTTTTCCCTGCACAGATCTGTGAACTATACACGGGGCCTTCAGAATTACATTTGTGACTTTGATGAATCCCTCTGGGGGAGGAAGGACCGGTGGAGGGACAGTGAAGGTTGGGGACCCATTAGGAGGCTGGAGTCTAAGAAATACTTGGAAAAAGCTGGCCTGGAGCAGGGCCAAGGAGACAGACAGGTGGGGTCAGAGCCTCTCTGCAGAGACAAGCCAGGGCCAGTGCTTGTGAAGCTCTCCGTGCATGACGTATTAACTATTACTGAGGGAACAAGATGAAGGTTTTAAAGGGATGTCAAAGGAGGCGGAGGAGCCTGGGGGAAGGAAGGCTGTTCAGAGTTTTGCTTTGTTTTGTTTTAGAGAAAGAGAATGCAGGCATGGGTGGAGGTGGGGAGGGGCAGATGTCAGAAGGAGAGAGAATCTGAAGGAGGCTCCACGCTCAGTGCAGAGCCCAAGGTGGGGACTGATCTCACAGCCCTGAGATCAGGACCTGAGCCAAAATCAAGAACTAGATGCTTAACTGACTGCACGAGAATAATATCTTGTGATATGTGAAAATCACACGAAATCCAAATTTTGGTGTCCATAAGTCAACTTTCCGTGGGACACAGACAGATGTATTCATGTACATATCACCAGTACGTATCACCTGCTTTCCCACCACAACAGCAGTTGAGTTATGCGAAAGAGGACTCTGGCCCTGCAAAGCCAAAAACATTCACTATCTGGTCCTGCACAGCAGAAGTTTGCTGGTCTGACATAGACTCCTTCTGGAAAGCGGCACAAGACGAAACCACAGCAATTGCCCCAGGGGTAGGGGTGTCCAAAGGACAGAGTTGGAAAGGAGACTTCCTACAGTGGAAATTTTGTACTTCTTGAATTTTAATCATGTGGATATATTTAACCTATCTTGAAGCTTAATTTGAAATTTGAAAAAGAGTAGATCCTGTTTCTAATCCTGTCCTGAAGGACAAATAAATGAAGGCAGAAAAGGTGGCCAGACTCTAGCCCTTCAGTGCTGGGTTTAGGGGAGGTCACAGGCCTCCAGCCAGGAGAGGTCGCAAGGTGAGCCTGGACCCGACAACAGCCTTGCTCATGCTGAACGACCCAGGACAGCTCTCCTTCCGTGTGGGCGAGGGATCCATGTTGCTCCTGTGCCCAGAGGCTCTGCCCCGGAAAGGGGCCAGAAGACTGGCCTCTGCCTCTCTTCCTGTTGAGGCACAAGGGAAATAGGCAAGTGTGCCCAGACCGTGGCCTCATCAATAGCTGAGAAACAAGGAGGAGATCAGACCGGGAAGGTGAAGGACACGAGGAGTCCTAACAGTGGGTCCTACTCTTCCCCGCCATCCCTGGGACATCAGATAAGGCATTCTGCCTTTGGGGCCCAGCTCCATCCCTGTAGGCAGGCCCCTGGACCAGACTCATAGTTATCCACCTGCCACTTTCCTGCCCCATTTGCCCACTACGTAAACTACTAGGTATTCCCTTAAGACATCACAGAGGCCCTAGATGAAAAAATGACTACAAACCAGTCAAAACAATAGTCTCACCTAGATGGCCTTTAGGACATGTAGTTCTGTCACTCCATAACTCTGAAAGCCACACCGCCTTCCCATGAGACCAGCCCTTCAGGCAGGGAAGTCAGGAGAACAGCCTTCAGTCACTGGCCAAGCTGTGGGGACACCACAGCCCTGAGTGACGACCAGTCTGGCAGGGCCGTGGCGGGCAGGAAGCGGCTAGAGGGGTCGGTGGGCTGGGCAGAGGGCCCCTCTTGAGCAAATCCAGGCAGATGCACTAACGGCCCAGTGCTGGAAAGAGCTGTGGTACTTGCATCCCCAGAGGGCTGGTCCCTCGGACGTTCCTAGGGGGCTGGTGGGGAGGAGATGGTCAGTGGAGGTGTCTCCCCCTGAGCAAGGCACACGGCGGCATCATCCTGGCCCTCATGGTCAGGAATAGTGAGCCCAGAGGCCGGTCAGCATCCTCAGAGAGCACAGGGTGTAGATGGTCCATGGTTTCCCTCAGGGTCATCTCAAGGCTGGAAGCTTCTGTTCTCCCTCCTTGGACCAGCCCCTATGCCTCGTTTAGGACCCAACTCAAAACTTGCCTTTTGAACACAGGAGTCAATCTGATGGGGCTCAAGGTGGCCAAAATTGAGGCAATTTCAGTAGCAAAATAAATAATCAAAATAGACTATAACATAAATTAAAGGCAAAATAAGAAATAATGGGTCCATCCCTATATAGACAAGTATTTCTAAAAAGATTTTATGTATTTATTTATTTAAGAGAGAGAGAGATTGTGTTCTCTCGTGAGAGAGCATGAGCAGTGGGTGGTGGGGTCAGGGAAAGCAGAGAAAGAGAGGCAGACTCCCCACTGAGTAGGGAGCCCAGGACCCCAAGACCATGACCTGAGCTAAAGGCAGATGCCTAACCCACTGAGTCACTAGACAGGTCCCTAGACAGTATCTGAATAAATAAAAGGGAGAAGGGAAGCTCTTTTTTAAAGCAAATTTCCAATGAACAGATGTTAGAAAGCTACCATTTGGCAAACACCCACAGTAATGATTGTTTTAGGCAGGAATCATCAGTGGAAACAAACATTCATGGGTGAAAATGTAATGAGAAGCAGGATGTTTACGTATCTCAGAGTATTTCCCCACAAGATGCTTGTTAAATGCAAAGATGAAAATGGTATCCTGATGGTGGAAAACCTAAAAGACACTGCCCTACCCAGGGCATCAGAGCCAGAGTAAGGGGTCATACGACATACCGGCCTCAGGCACCACCCAACGCGACGTGCTGGGAAGGGCACCGCACTGCTTCTGTGGTGCTCCTTCTGGTTTGTTTTTGTTAAGATTTTATTTATTTACTTGAAAGACCGAGAAAGAGCACATGTGCATGAGCAGGCGGAGGGGCAAAGAGAGAGGGAGAAGCAGGCTCCCCACTGAGCAAGGAGCCCGATGTGGGGCTCAAGTTCAGGACCCCAAGATCATGACCCGAGCCAAAGGCTGACGCTTAACTGACTGAGCCACCTGGGCACCCACTTCTGTAAAGTTGTTGCCGAAACACACAACCTGAGGAAACACCAGTCAAACCTAAACTGAGGAGACACCAGTCAAACCCAAACTGAGGGACGTCCGACAGCATCGCTAGTTCCGCTGTCCCAGGCTGGAGGAGCCTAAGGACAGACGGCAGCCACGTGCCGTGAATGGGCCTGGATTGGCTCCTGGACCCACAAAGGACATTAGTGAGGCAACTGGTAAAATCTGAATGAGGTTTGAAGCTCATGCTGATTCCCGTTTTGAGGACAGCGCTGTAAATCTGTAGGATGTCAACATTTGGGGAAGCTAGATGAAAGATCTTCGGGAATTCTTTGTACTATTTTTACAACATTTATGTAAGTCAAGTTATTTTGGAAAAAAAACAAAACACAAACCTTTTCTCTTTTCTCCAACTTCCTCAGAGTAATTTCCTCAGCTGTGGGCAGCCAGCTACTTGGTATGTGGTATTTCTAGTATTTGCTTACATGTCTGTCTCCCTCCAGCTAGGAGTCCTAGCACGGCGACAATGTCTCTAATTAGAGGCACTATGACTTAGCGTTATAGTGTCTCTAATTTTCCTTTTGTCCTCATCTTACAAATCTTATTTGGATGGAAGCTGGCTGTCGGTCTTCCCCCTCAAGGAGCCCCCTCCTCGGCCCCCCTTCCTTCTCCCACTGTAAAAATTAAGCGCTGCTGCTATTTCAGTTGCTTGGACCCAAATCCCGGGGGTCCTCCTCGGTGCCTCGATTTCCTCCCATCCCAGGACTGCTAAGTCCTGCTGGGTTTCTCCAGAGTTACCACCACCCAGACCATCCCTCCCTCGCACTTCTCCGTGGAACGTGAGCCTCACTTGCTAACTGATCTCCACCTACCCAAACCCCTAGTGCCTTTTCCACGAAGCAGCCAAGGGAGCGTTTGAAGGGGAAAGTCGGGTCGCACATCACTCCCTGCACTGGCTTCCCACTGCAGTTCACGTGAAACCCACATGCCCAGCATGTCCCATGTCCCACGGCCCTCCTTTGACCCCTGCCTTCCATCTCATCTCACCTTGACCCTCTCCGCCCTCACCCCCCCTGCTCCAGCTTCCTGGCCCTGCCAACCCTCCCCTTATAGAAACGCCGAAGTCCATTTCCATGTGTGGATCTTCCGCAGATCTCCGTGGACAGCCTTCTTCTCCATGTGCAGGACTCAGCCCGTGTGTCCCCTCCTCAGATGGGCCTCGTCCCCTGTGTTACCTGAAGTAACCCTGTTCTCCACACACGCTCCGTCCCTCTGTCAGTTCGGTTTTGCGTAACCAAGCACCACCGACCGGGTGGCTTAAGCCACAGAGATTTATTTTCTCACAGTCTCTGAGGCTAGAAGCCCACGATAAAGATGTCGGAGAAGCTGGTCCCTTCTGAGCACAGGGAGAGAATCTGTTCTAGGCCTCTCTTCCAGCTTCTGGTGGTTTGTGGCAATCTTGGCTGTTCCTCAGCTTGTAGGTGGATCACTGTGATCTCTAGCTTCATCTTCTAGGGCATTCTCTCTGTGTATGTGTCTCCAAATTTCCCCCTTTTCTATGGACGTCAGTCATACTGGATTGGAGCCCACCCTGGTCTCACTTTTCACTCGATTACCGCAGGAAAGATCCTTTCTCCAAATAAGGTCACATGCAGCAGGACCTCGACATGAACCTTTTTGGGGGAACACCGTCCAACCTATAACAACCTCTCACCCTGTTTTGTTTAGATTCCCTTATAACCATCTTAATTATCTCATTTATTTGTGGTCACTGTCTGTGTCTCCCCACTATAACATAATCTTCGTGATGGGAAGATCTGCTCCAACTCCAGTGCTAGGGCCTTTTCCTGCCCTGCAGACAGACACTTGCTCCTGGTTCCACAGCGTCAATCAGGATGCCTCCCTCAGGCTGCCCCAGGTGGGAGGAAAGGCCTGGAAAGGCCTGCCAGCATGCACCTTCCTCGGACAGCCAGTGTGCTTGCTCCACACCCATCACCTAGCTCAACGTCCCGCCGAAGATTTGTGGCATCTGGCCCTGGGCCCAGCCACGCATCTCAGAGCCCAGGAATTCTCCACACATAGTCAACACTCAGTAAACACTTCAAATGAAGGAAGGCCACACAGTTTGGGCTTTGACCCAGGCTCCCTGCCCTCCAGCCAGGGCTGTATAACCTGGTGGTTGAGGCCAGGAATGGTGTGGCTAGACTGCTTGGATCTGCCCCTTACGCTGAGACCCAGGCACATTACTTACCCACTGTGCCTCAGTTTCTCCAACTGTAAAATGCAGATAATTATAAAAGTATTTCCCTGGTAAATTGTATGAAATGAGATCACAAGTGGTGAACAGTGTCTTGCTAAAGGGAAGTGCCCCATGCTGACCCAGGCCTCAGATTTTAAGCGTGGTCTGAGGTCTGGGAAAATTCCTGGTGGCCAAAGGGACCAGAGCCCAGGGAAGTGTCTCTGTCAGCTGGGGGCGGGGGCTCAAGGTTTCTGCTCAGTGACCCTCTTCAGAATCCCCATGAGGCTTTTGACTAAAATGGGGGGATTTTGACTCTAAAAGCCTTACTCAGTTACTGGGTTGGGTGGGCCTTGGAATTTCATGGGTGCTTCTGGCTGACTGAGGAGAAGGACAGGGAGGCTGTAAGTCCTCAGACTCTTTCTGAACCCCTCACGTGAGGAGTGCAGCTTCCAGCTGACTCAGCAGGCCAGTTTCCTTGGAATCAGCCACTCTGGTTCAAAACTCTTCGTGTCGCAACAGGCTCGCAGCCACCCCCGGAGAAGCTGACCCACCCCTCAACTTGCTTCTTGGTTTAATACCTATATATAGCCAGAGTTACAGACCTTTCTATATATGTATGTATTTAGAAACCCACAAAGCTAAAAATACCCCCTCCTATGTGCCATTTCTCAGTTTTCTGTAGTTCCTTATTCTTATTTTCAGCTCAGGAGGTTGGAAATTGCCATCAGGATGGGGTGACCTCCAGCCGTGGGTGGCAGGGAGACCAGAGTGTGAGCTCTGCTTGGGAGATGGAGGGACCCAGTCCCAGCGCCAGCTCTAAAGTCAGTGTGCTGTGATTTGGGGGGATATCCTCTCCCTCCCTAGGCCTCAACTTCTCTCAGGGGAAGGGGGAACTGGACTTGATCTAAGGTGTTTTCTTGCTCTTCCTGTCATCGGCTAAGTGCAATGGTCCTCGGGAACGGTGGACAAGGACACACCAGAACCACTGACTGCTGTTCTTTCCTGCATTTAACAAATATTTATTGAGCACTTACTGTGTGTCTGATAAAAAAACCTCCACCCTTAGGGAACTTACATTCCATTTACGGGAGAAAAATAATAAGCAAAATAAATAATGTACACAGTATGTTTGGTGGGCAGTGTCACGGGGAAATATAAAGTAAAAAGGGGTGACAGAAAATGGGGGGGAGCAATTTGAATGAAAGAGGTTAGGGAAGACGACCCTGAAAAGCTGGTGTTTGCGTACGGATGGGGAGTGAGGCTAGTTCCAGGAGGCAGGGGAGCAGGCAGGCAGACACCGGGGGTGGGGGCAAGTGTCCCAGCAAAGCTGCCAATGCCAAGGCCTCCGGGTGGGGGTGTACCTGGTGTGCTGGGGGCCACGGCAGCTGGAGTGGGGTGAGCAGGGGGGGGGGCTAGGGCCTCCATGGAGAGGTGACAAGGACCACCTATGGATGGGGTTTGAGCTGAGGAGGGAACTCAGCTGACTTTCATCTTCCCAGGATAGCCTGGCTGCCAAGTTCACAAAACACTGCAGGGCCCAGGGGTGGAAGTAGAAAGAGCGTGAAGGAGACCACAGCAAACCCAACAAGGGCCCTTGGTGGTTCACGGCAGGCTGGTGGGGGTGGAGGTGGGAAGAGGTGGCCCAAAGTCACAGGTATGTGGTTCTGCTGATGGCTTGGGAATGAGCCTGTTAGAAACAGAAGCCGAGAGAGACTCCAAGGGTACTGGCTTGAGCAATGATGGAACTGCCAAGAGCTCACATGGAGCCGAGTGTGGGAGGAGGAAAGGCCAGGAACTCAGTTTGGACCCACGCTAAGAGTGATGCCCATGAGACGTCCCAGAGGGGGCGCCGAGTGGGCAGTTGGATGTAGGAGTCTGAAGCTCTGCAGGGAGTCCGGGCTGCGGAGCCGCAGAGTTGAGAGTGGGCCCCACATGTGTGGCACACAAAGCCACAGGCCTGGGTGACAGTGTGGGAGGTCCACGCGCTGCGCTCTGGGACTGGGAAGTGAGAAGGAAGGACAAAGAGGACAGAGAAGAATCAGCCAGGGAAGCACGGCTAACCCCTCCCCCGGCTTCAGTGCTTTATCTGTAAAGGGCAGGGCAGGGCAGGGGGGCGGCTCTCTGGCTTTCCCTCCCACTCTGATACCTCTGCTTTTAAGATGTGGAATGCAGGTGAGCCCAGATGGTAGCAGAAAGCCCTTGCTAGGTCTTGTGTGGGATGCATGTGGGACTCCGGTACCTGACTGAGCTCCCTGGTGCAGGAGCATCTGTGGATGGCCTCATGCTGCTGCTCACCGGGAGGGGTGAGAGCTGGCGGCCCTGCCCCAGCAAGCCTCCCGCAGGCCCAACCATGCAGCAGGGTGGGCCAGGGCCAATGGGTTCTCACCTGGGCTGGAGTGGGAGGAGCCGGCTTTTATTTATTTAGTTATTTATTAAGATTTTACTTATTTATTTGAGAGAGAGAGAGGGGTGGGTTGCACGAATGGGGCAAGGGGCAGAGAGAGAGGGAGAGAGAGAAGCAGACTCCCCCTGAGTGTGGAGCCCAATGTGGGGACTGAATCCCAGGACCCTAAGATCATGACCTGAGCCGGAGGCAGATGCTTAACCAACTGAGCCACCCAGGTGCCCCAGGAGCTGGTTTTATTCAGACACTGCTTTCTTAAAAAAAGAAAAGCTTAACTTTTCTCCCATGAGAAATGATCATGCACATGATTTCGAGCATTTTTATAGAAAATGAGGAGGGTGGTCTCTGACATGTCTTCCTGCTGTTCTCTTGGGAACATGAAAAATAGTTCTTTCTTGGCTCACTCACAGGTGATGCCCAGGTCAGGGTTTTTTTTTTTTTTCCCCCTTGGGATTTCTAGATCCAACTGTGGACTGAGCAAAGTGGCCCAGAAGCAGAGTGGAGTCGGGCTGGCGGGATTCCAGGCCTGGGACAGCGTGGGCTCAGCCCTGCCAGAGTCCCTCGCTGACATGTCCCGTCAGCCCACGCACGGAGTGGTCCTCAGCGAGCCCACGCTTCAGACCGGCCAGGAAGCTCTTGGTTTCCTGCCACCAGTTAGTCACCCCCATTGCACATGCGCTGTGCTAGCATCTTACACGTGTTCACATATCTACACAGAGAGAGAATATACATGTGTGCGCGCACGCACATGCCTGTGTGTAAACACACTGAATCCACAGGAACCCTGCTGTAACACCTTGTCACAGCTGGATTCACACGGGCCATGAGAAGCTCCAATCTCTGCGGCTTCTCGTTAGCCTCACTGTAATGACTCTCCAAGTTTTGTGCTGCAGAGTTCTTGGGATGCCACCTCTGCTCTTCTGATTAGGTGCTGCAGTATTGTTGTTCCCTTCTGAGCAGGAGAACCCAGAGGCTTAGAGAGATTAATTTACTTACCGGAAGCCCCTCGGGCAGTTGGAGATCTGGACCCGGCGTCCCGACGCTGTAGCTCATGGGCTTCGTCTTCTTGCCAACGGTGTCCCTTGGGCCTTTGTGATCAACCCACTTGACAAGAGGGGACATTGAGGCCTGGAGGGGAGAAGTGCCTTGCGTCAGATCACACGGGCTCCGACAGTTGAGACCAGGCCCAGACGCCTTTCAGAGGCTGCCATCACTCATTTAATAGATATTCTGAGTACACACCATGGGCATTCTACGAACCCAGGGGTGGGTACGCTTTTCCCAGCACCCCCAGCCTGGTGCCCCCGACGCTCAGTGGCCCTGTGACACTCACCATGGGCAACATGGACACTCACCACGGGCTAGCAGAAACTGTCCTGTGGCTGGGAATGGCTGGGGAGGCAAAAATGCGCCAGCAGAAATGCCATCCTGAAGGACTATGAACCGCACCCCTGAATCGCATGCTGCCTTAGACGTGGGGGGGGCCCTGCGGGGGGCCCTCCCTCTCCCTCTCCACCCACTGGTATTCCTGGCAACTTTCAAGGCCATGTCTGGTTCACTTGACCTCTGCTGGGAAACCTCTCCGCAGAATCCAGGCCTGTTTCCTCTCCTTAGCACTCAGTTTCCAGGCACTTCTCTGTGTCTGGGTACTTGTTTGTATTGGTGGCTGTCCCCCTAGGCAGTCAGAAAGCCCCCCAAGAGCCAGGACCATGTCTGGCTCAGTCTTGTCCTGCGTGCCGCTCCAAGCACCCAGGCCCATGTGCTGCAACTCAACTTGCAGCATGGCATAGGAGCAGGACAGCGTTTCCAAGTGGGAAAGACAAGAACTCAGAAGGGGCGGAGGTTCCTGGATCAAAGAGTTGGGGTCACACTCCGCTGTGCAACACAGGGAGAGATGATGCACAAGGAAACCCAAGAGGCATTTAGGAAGAACAAACTCAAAGGCACATGAACTCAAAGAGACAAATTCTGAAGAAGGGGACACAAGGACCAGGCACGGGAGACAGCGAGTCTTCTGTCTCGCTAGACCCATCAAGGAAAATGTGGAACCTGAGTTGGATCCGGACTGTGGAAGATAGGGACTGTCCAGGCAGCCACTCCCTGCAGGCTGCAGGAGGCCTGGGGGTGTGGACGGGGGTGCCCTCCCCAGACGGGCAGCAGTGGGAGCAGGGGCACTGTATGGTGCTTTGCAGTTTCCAAAGGGCATTTTACCTGAATTTTTGGCTCACACAATTTTTACTATGTGTCTTTTGGATACTACTATCATCTTCATTTTATGGATGGGGAAACGGCTTGAAGCCACTTGCTCAAACTCACCATGCTAATAATAAGCACCAGGCCGGGCTCAAAGGTAAGCCCGTGTCCCTCTGTCCCTGCACACAGAGCCCCAGCGGTGAACGCACCGGAACATCCCTTCCTATCAGGGACCTTGTGGGGACATAAGGAGTGTATTTTTGTGGCAGAAACTACTCTGAGTTCACGAAGTCTGTTTGCCTTTCTTCCTGGGCTCACAGCTACTTCCAGCTCTTGCCCCTCTGCACGGCCACTGAGCTCTGGTCTCTGGCCAGTGGGCAGAGGGAAGTGGCCACTTCTGGTCTGGCTCGTGATTGCTTCCCATGTGATTCTCTGCCTTTCCTTTCCTCTGCCAGTAGGATGTCATCGCCAAGGGTAACACGGAAGCTCCGTGCAAGGGGGAAGCACCTCCTCGGCCTGGGCTCCTGTATGACAGAGTTCCTTTCCCTCCAGAAAGGGTCACCAGCCCTGCACAGTTAACTAAGACTTTATTATGGCAAGACACTGAAAATCTGAACATTATCTCACCTAGAGGAGCATGGAGATGTTTTCTGAGAACGACAAGATGTTGCAGGATTGTAAACCACTTTGTCCTGTTTGTATTTTAAAATCCAAGGCTTTCTAGCCTGGGGAAAGCCATGTGGAAGGGCCAGTTTGGGGTGCTCTAGGACCAAGGAGAGTTCCCCTCACAGCAGGGCCCCAGGCCCCCCTGCTTCTACGGCACTGCCTCTCTGAAATCAACTCACTCTCAGCACATCTGAGAAACTGAGGCGAGGGACCACACAGGAAAAAGCCCCTCCCTCGTTGTGCAGATGAGGTCACGGAGAAAAAGAGACCTGCCCAAGGTCACACCCCACCCCCGTGCCGTGTGCACACAGGCAACACTCATCATTGTCACAGTGGACAAGTGCCTGCAGTCACCGTTACCGTGATCGCTCCAGACCAGTGTGCCTCCGCTCCCATGCCCGGGTGCAGCCCCTGCTCAGCCTGGCTCTGGGCTTGACCATAAGGTCTGCTCTGGCCAATGGAACATCAGCCAGTGTGATTCCAGAGAAGGCACAGGAGCACGGGGACATGCGCTCTCTTGCTGCTGGGGCCGCCCTCCATCCCCCGCTACGCCTACTGTCAGGAAGTCTGGGTGCTGGTTCCTCGGACAGGTCGTCCTCAGCCAGAGGGCACTTCCATCCCCCAGAAAACAATGGCCTATGTCTGGAGATCTTCTTAGTTGTCCTAATTGTATATGGTGTTGGCAGCGTGGGGGTGCTGCTGGAATTGAGTGGGTAGAAGCCCAGGGCTGCAAAATTCTCACAGTGCCTGTGGCGTACCCAAAATGAAGTCCTAAGCAGTCCCAAACATCGACAGTGACTGCCCTCAACCAATCCACCTCCGCTGCCAGCCTCGTGGGCTGCAGCCCCATTAGTGAGACCAGCAGGACCGCCCCACCATTCGCAGCCTCAATCACTAACCCACAGCACCGTAAGCAAAAAGACAGTGGTTGTTTCAAGTCATTACATTTGGGGGTAAGTTTTTACGCAACCAGGGTGGCTACAGGACCCCTTGCTGGGGATTTGCACATACTCTCCATGTGACACAGAACGCGGAAGTGGTTGGGTCCTCACGCAAAGATATTTATCCAGTTTGGTGCCGTTTCTCCCACCCCACCACACGCACACGCACACCCACACCCCCCCACACTCACACACCCCTGTCATGGACTAGCTGCTGTATTAAGTATTGTGTACGTATTCATTTAATCTTTGTCACGACTCCTTGAGTTACTGCCTCCACTTGAGGCTCAGGGTCATTAACCTGCTTGGGGTCCCATGACCACCACTCCGTGCTCTCTCCTGTCAGTGACTCTGTTTCTTGGCTCCAACGCCTCCTCAGTCCTCCTGGGGCCCAGCTGCATCCTCCCCTGTCCCTAGACCGCAGCCCACTAAGATGGTCGCCCGCTGCAGTTCCCAGATGGCCACAGGTGTGTCTCTTGTGACACACTCTGCCTTGAGACAGGACTCTCCAAGGGGGTGAGTGTGAGCCACAGTTCCTGGAGTCAGAATCCGATTTCAAAACCTAGCTCCAATATTCATCCGCTGCGGGATCTCGAGTGCTTTCCTTAACTTCTCTGAGTCTCCATGTCCTCACTGACTGAACAGGGCCACATCGTCGGTACACAACAGTCAGCGATCTGGGGACACAGGGTGAGACGCTGATGGTACCGAGTCCACCAGCCAAGTGAATGAGATCCCTGGTCTCCGGGAACTCTCGGTATAACGTGGAGGGAGACACTGACAGACACAGTGAGAAGGGAAATCAACAGATGACTGAGGACATTTGAAACGTTGTCTGCCCGAGGAAATGCTCGGTAGATACCAGCGGAGCCTCAGCTGCAAGCGGAAAGCGGTGGATTTCTTTTCCTTCTTTTTTCTTCTCCTTCCTTCCTCCCACTTTCCCCTTCCTTCCTTCCCTCTTTTCTTCTTTTTTAAGTGTGAGAGAGACACGCCAGCAGGGAAGGAGCCCAGAGAGAGGGAGAGAGACTCTTAAGCAGGTTCCACACTGAGCGTGGAGCCCGACACGGGGCTCAACCTCTCGATCCTGAGATCATGAGCTGATATCAAGAGTCAGATGCTTAACTGACTGAGTGACCCAAGCACCCCTGAAAGTGGTGGATTTCTAAGTTCATGGCTGCGAAATTGCTCTCCCACTGGGAAGACCTCGGGGAAATAAAGAGGAGCTTTTTTTCAGGAAGAGAATGGGACTCTCTGGCACATAAGCATTTCCATCGCGCTCTCTGGCTCATGTTCCTTCGGCTGCTGCACTGTGGAGGTTGCCGGCCCAGCGCCCACAGCTGGATGCTGGGGCTCAAGCGCCAGCTGGCCCCTCGGGCAAGTGCTTGCCTCTCCAGCTCCCATCCCCCATCTGTCCGGTGCAGATGACGACTGAGCCTATGTCACAAGGTCACGGTAAGGACTGAGTGAGAGAGCAGCACCTAGCAGGTGCTAGGTGGTGGGGAAACACGAGCCCGTTATTCTCATCCTGCCTCAACAACCCTCCTGCGCCCCGCCCCAAGCCGGCTCTCAGAATTCTAGAAATCCTGGCAGCCAGAGGACCCGCATGTTCCCAGCTGTTACTGAACCTCTCAAGCTTAAGGTCTCCTACCGCACCCACTCCCCTTTCACGGACTCGCCACCTTGCTCTTTCTGATTGTTATTAATTGAGAACAAAGAGAATGTATGATTACTGTACAAAAATTGAAATATACAGAGAAGCAAGAAGAAGTGAAAAGCATTTCAAATCCCACCACTCGGGAGTGTGGTTAACGTTTTAGGGTCTCTCTCTCCAGCCTTTTCCTCATTCAATATATTTGTTTAAATGAGTACGTGTGTATAGTGAGGCCAGGGGGTCAGCGTCCTCGGCCTCATGCCCTCCTCTGAGGCCCCCGTGGGTGGGTGGGACACCAGGGCCCTGTGGGCAGCTCTAGCTCAGGACCCAGGCAGATGGGGGGGCAGGACCCCCTGCTTGAGGCCAGCATGCTCCCGCCTTCTCCCAGCTCCGCGAGGAATGCCCCATCTTCCGCGGTGGCAACTTTCTGTGTGGGACAATTGTGTCAGAAGGAAACCCGCCCACCAGAAGTCCCCTGGGAATGAATCAGGCCTTTATGTGAAAAAGCTGCTCCCGGCACCCCCGAAGCTCCTTCCAACCCGCTCTGGAAGCCAACCGTGCGCCGCTAGTAACTGAGATACTGAGCAGATGGGGTGGGGGCCTGCCGGAGGTCTGCAAGCTTAGCAGCAGCTGGACAGCTTCCTGGAATACACGAGGGTGACATTTCTCCAGGCTTTCTCGACTCCTCCCAAACCCTGGGGAGTGGATTTTGCTTTCACTCTCTACCATGGAATTTCTCAGGAATCTTAAAATCCACAAAGGCTATCATTTACTGAGCACGTACTCTGTGCTGGGCCTCGTACAGAAATGATGTCGGGTCCTCACCTCAGTTCTGCAAGGGAGATGGGGAAACTGAGGCTGGGGCTTGACCCGGGCCTGCCACCAGCGAGGGTCCAGAGAGATTTAAACATGGTGATCAAACTCTCGAGCCCACGCTCTTGATTTCCACATAAAAACTAATGTTGGTCTTATTCACGTGACCAACGTCCATCGTGGAAAATCCAACAGGGCTGAAAGACACAGCAGAAGCCAGCCCGACCTTCTCTGCTCCCCAGAGACCACCACTTACAACTCAGCAGCAGCTTGTTTTTCCTGCTCTTAACTCCAGATTTCAAAATAGTCACCTAAATTCTGTTGCTTAGATAATATGAGAATACGTCACCCCCACACCTCTTTCCTGTTTCTTAGTTTCTTTTTAAAGCAATTCCCCCCCAATTCCTTTAGCGGATCTGCCGGAGGCTCGGTGATCATTTTCCCGCCACTCACCCAGGTTGAGTGTCAGTCCTTCTACTGCCCTGATCCCCGTCTCCATGGCCCCAGAAACCCCTCCCCAGGCTGGCTCCTGGCTCTTGTCCCCTGAGACTTCCCTCCGACTTTCCTGGAGGCCGTGGCTTCTTGTCCCGATGAGCACAGTCTTGGAGCCCCTCATGGCCCCTGTGAGGTTCATGCAAACCCACCACAGGGCACAGGGCACCATCTTTCCCTAAGGTGGAAGGCTGTCTCCCCACCCCATGCCCCATCCACCCTCGTCCCCAGTCTGTGCTGACCCTCTAGTGGGGGTCTGGGGACGTAGCCAGGCCCAGGGCTGCTGGGGCCCAGGTCCCCAAGTTAGCTTGTCTCAGCGGAGGGCCCCTTCCCCACGCCTCTCACCACAGGGATTCGGTGACTCACTCTGAATAAGGCGTCATAAATTTCTTCTTAATAACACACTTGTCACTGAACCATTCCAACAATTTGGCATGGCAAGAGATCTGGCTCCGGGCAGCAGGGCGGAGAAGTAATCTGCTTATAAAGTGTTTCCCGCCGAAGACTGGAGAGGGGCAAGGACCACCCAGTCTAGGTCACAGGTGTCCTGCGGAGCTGCAATGACAACACCCACATTACAGTGAGAGACGCAGAAACTCGCTCCTCAGGCCCAGCAGGACAGACCCTGCACCTCACCCCCAGCAGGCAGCACTGTGTTGGGGCTGTGATGGTAGACAGCTCCGCTTTGGATCCTGGCTCTGCCACTTCTAAACCAGACCACCTTTGGCAGGTTCCCTGATTGCTCCAGCCTCTGCTTTCCTCATCTTTGAAATGGGAATAATCCCTAGTTCATGAGGATTTTGCAAGATTCAGTGAGGTACGTCAGGAAGAGAACCTTCCACATGGTGCCAGCTCACGGAGAGTGCTCTAAGTGTAGCTGCTGGTATCACAGACTCCCGTCTAGGGTCACCTGCCTCCCTCTGCCTCAGGACCACCTCCCTCGGCTTCCTGTTGGCCTCCTTTGGCTCTCTGTCCCCTCATGCTTTATTGCAAGCAAAAAAAGGTAGCCACTCCTACCTTACATTACTTAATGATCTCGACTAGTATTTGAGGGAGGCGGTACTATCCACAGTTGAAAGGGGGGAAACTGAGGCTGGGCGAGTTTGGGTGACTTCCCCAAGGCCCCCGCTAGAGGCACGGCAGAGGCAGGATTTGGGTTTATTCTCCCACAGAGCAGCTCCCAGGGGAAGCCCCCGGTCAAGGACCAGCCGCACCAGAGACGTTCCAGATGTGGTCGAGTGTTTTTGTCACTGCATCCTTCCCGGGCCGTTCACTCTCTGGACTCTGGCCAGTGGCTGAGGAGGCGTGACTGAGAAGGCAGAAGGAGGTCCTCCGCTGTAAGGTGCTATCAGGCAACCGAGCTGTCATTTACTGAGCCCTTGCCATGTGCCCTCCATGCTGTCAGCTGTATGTCTCCCTTAATCCACTCTCACCCCGTGAAGCAGGCCTAACGCGGCTCCTACATACAGGGGAAAAGGACGCACAGAGTGGTCAGGTCACTGGCCCTAGTCGGCACCTAGGTGTTCGCCTGTGTTGTTCCGCTCTCCATCTACTGCCTCCCATCAGGGTGGCCTGAAGTTGGGCCACAGCACTCAGTTTTGGGAACCACATCCAGGCTAAAGGACTGTCACCCCCACCATGGGCAGAACTGACAGACCCTGCGTCCCTTCAGGAGCCTCCTGGGTCTCTCACTAAGCATCCCGGAGTTTCTATGTGCTGGCGGAGGAAGGGGATCCGTGAGGGGCATCTCCTGCTGCTTCCACGCATGGTTTGGGGACAGAGGTGGCACCAGCCCCGGCAGCAGCCTCCACAGGACTCTCCACCTCAGAGCTGCCTCTGGAGAGTCTGCAGCGGGGCCAGACTTCATTAAACAGCAAGGCAGGTCCTGGGGCGCACAGGGTCCTCTGTCTCTCGCCCAACTACACGTGTCCCAACCCTGCTCCCCGAGGTGGGGGCGGTGTCCCTGAGAGCAGGAGCTCGGCCTCATCCTGCCCTGCACCTCCATCACCCAGAACTGTGCCCAGCCCTCAACAGACATTTGCTGACTGGCAAACACCAGCCAGCCCCAGTGACAAACAGAACCAGTGTGGCACGACCTTGTTGGGTTGTTGAAGGGTGAGGGGTCCCAATGGCACCCGAGACAGCTGCTGTGTGGAGAGCAGAGGCGGGGCGGCACAGGCAGGCTGGACAGAAGGAACGTGTGACAGAACCCGACAGCACTAATTCAAGTGGTTTGAAGGCAGCTGCCCACCAGAGAGCAACAGGCTGGCCAGCTGCGTCCTGGGCCCAGGCCGTACAGCACCAGGGCTGCTAAAGGGCCTCTGGCCCCAACACTCCCTCCTCGGCCATCACTGCTCCCATGTGTCCACCAAGAGGAGGGGCTGTGAGACGAGGGAAACCATCCGGACTGGCAGTGACACGGTGTAGGTTGGAATGATGATCCCCTCTCTGATGTGTTTTTCCCCTAGGGCAGGTCTCCTCGGGACTGTCCCTCCACCTGTGGACTGTTCCCTCACACCTCAACACCTATAAAATGGAGATGTGTCTCCCTCACAGGTCATGCTGTGGATGAAAGAGCCCAGAACGTGTGCAGGCCCCCTTCACAGCTGAAGAGCCTAACTCTGTGGAGAAGCCACATCCCTCAGGTGTCTCCCCAGGGCAGACTCTCCACACCCCAGCTCAGAGCCCAGGGCTTCGTCCTCCACATTCATGGCCCCTTCCCTGCCCACCCTCCTGGCCCCAGATCTGGGCTCCCTGAGGAGCAGTCCCTGACACAGAAAAGGAAATAATTAGCATAATCACCAATTCCATTCTCTCCACTCTCTTCTCTGTGAAAATAATTTGCTCCTCTGGCAGCTACCGGGCCAGGGGGAGGGTGAGGCTCAGGGAATTGTGGAATCTCAGGCTAATTAAGTGGAAGGGATGCTCTGGCTCGAGGGAGACAGGCCGTGCGCTCCTGCTGCTCCACACACACGAAGCACAAAAGCAGCCTCTGGAAAAGGTGGAGAAGGCATGGAAGGATGTGAAAATCAGAGGGCGGGAAAAGGAGACGGATGTGAGATTAAAGGTTAAAGCAATGGGGGCGCCTGGGTGGCTCAGTAGGTTAAGCCTCTGCCTTCGGCTCAGGTCATGATCTCAGGGTCCTGGGATCCAGCCCTGCGTCGTCGTCGGGCTCTCTGCTCAGCGGGGAGCCTGCTTCCTCCTCTCTCTCTGCCTGCCTCTCTGCCTACTTGTGATCTCTGTCTGTCAAATAAATAAATAAAATCTTTAAAAAAAAAAAAAAAGGTTAAGGCAATGGACGCATTTAGCCCAAAGGAGAAAGAAACGAGGCAGGAGGCAGGCGGCTTCGCCATCCCTTCCTGAGTTGTAAAAAGAATATTCCTCCTGGGTCTTTCCCTCCTCAAGCCTGTGTTCTCTTGTCCTCACTCCCTTTATCACACTCGTCTTTGTTTTCTATTTACTTGTTGATTCATGGTGACCCTGACTGAGAACCGTGCTCTGTGCCGCACAATTTATCAGCTTCTAGAGAGGAAAGGACGAGAGTCTCTGCTTTGCGGGCCCAGTGGGAGAGATGGGCTGCCTCACTCCCTACACGAGGGGACCCCAGCCACGCACACTGCAGGATGGAGGTATTCTAGGGCCTGTCTCAGGCCTCGGAGGAAGGAAAGACCGAGGCCAGGTGCTCTGGGAGCTGAGGAGCAAAGTCGGCCTCTCTGCCCTGTCCAGTCTTCAGGGACAGTTTCCCTCAGGAGATGAAGCCCAAGGGGAACCCTGAAGAATGAACCTGTGGACCAGGGGAGGCAAGGTGGGAGGGGCACTGCAGGCTGCAGGAGCAGCCGAGCGAAGGCCCAGGACACGTCATGCAGAGTGTGTACAGGCAGTGACGAACTGTCCGTCTTTGTGAGGCAAAGGTAGAAACAGATGTGGTAGGACCCGCAGCTCGAACACCAGGCTCAGAGCCCAAGGCCCTGGACGCTGTGTAGGGAACTGGCTTCGTCCAGAAGCAGCACTACCCCGAGTGTCTAGGACGGCACAGGGTACATGCCGTATGGAGAGACAGCCCCCTCCCTCCCAGCTAAAGGTGCTTCTTGGTCAAAAAAGTTGAATGATGTTGAGTTCAACCAGTGGTTCTCAACTGAAGGGCACTTTGCAAAAGGGGACACCTGGCAGTGTGTGCAGATGGTTTTTCATCATTCAGGGCGGGGAGCTAGGGGCAACCAGTGGGTAGAGGCCCGGAAGGCCGCTCACCATCCTCCAGTGCACAGGACAGCCCCCTGCGAAGACCCTGCCCCCCTCGGGGTTTCCACAGCTCGCGCACAGGCCCTGCCGGGGGTCACTGATCTCGGCCGTGCTACGGTCTGTTGGCTAGTCTGTCTCCCCCAGCCTGGACTGAACAAGGTCTGGACGGCTGCCAAGTCAGTATGTGTGGTTGGGAGGAGGGAGAAAGAGAGGAGAAGAGGAGGTTTGGGCAGGCTTGGGTGGGGCTGCACAGGGTGGAGTCCAGCTGGCGGGGTGTACCCCTGCTGGCGGGGTTGGCGGGTACCTGGAGGGGGTCCTTCCACCGTAGCAGCTCCAGCCACCCACAGCTGGGGACCTGGGAATCAGACCCAGCTCTGAGGACCTGGCCAGATCAGAGCCGGGGGTCTACTCTGTACTGGGCACATGGAGGGCGCTCCCATCAGCATCTCCTGCTGCCAGCTTTTTCTTCACTGTTCTGTTTTTCTCCATTGCATCTTTTAACCTATTTTTCATTTCTTCTTGCTCCCTTCCCCACCTCAGAATGTGGCTCCATAAAGCAGGGGCTTTTCGTCTTTATCACTCACTACTTTATTGCAATATTGCCTGGAACAGGGCCTGGCACACAGTAGGTGCTCAGTTAAACTGTGTGGAAGCACTGAATGTCTGAGTGCGGCCCTGCTCGCAGCCGGGAGAGCCTGTCTACCATGTGCAATTCCTCCTCCTCTGTACCCGCCGGGGTGAGGCTAGGGGGTCCCAGGAAGCCCGCCTCCCGAACCACGCAGAACGTGTTCATGGTCCACAACATGAATTCAAAGCTGCTCTGGGGGAAGACGCGGGAGCTTCACAAGCACACCCTGGATATTCCCTGAAAAATCCGGGATGACAGACTGACCATGACCCAAGGGAGGAGAGAGCAGGCTAGGGTGATGCAGAAGGCCACGCCAGCTGGCAGCCAAACGAAGTTACAGCCAGTTGACAAGACAATGGCGCAAACAAAGGCCTCCCTGCCTCCAGGAACTGCTGCCAAGCACGGTGACACACGGGGCTAATCGCATCTGAGGGCACGGCACTGCCCAAGAGCAGCCTGCGGGGCTGGCCGGGCTTCAGTCACTGCCGGCTTGCCTGAAGGAGCTCATTCATCACCGTGCGGGGCCAGCACGGGCGCCCCGATTACACACAGGGAGCGAGGACCACGGTGGGGAGGGCATGTCCCTGCTGGTCCCCTTGGAGACACATGCAAGGAAATAAAAAGCCACGAGTAGAAAGAGATGTTGGGGACAGCCAGGCCTGCCAGGAAACGCTGTGTCTGTGGGGGGCTGTTTACCTCACGGACTGGGACCCATAGGGCTTTGGTTAAGCTCGGGCTCATGGCTCATGGGCTCAAGGCCTGATCTATTGGCAAAGGTTTTTAAAAACCTGGGCTCAAATCCCAGCTAACCCTCCAAGCTAGGGTTCCAGGCACTGTCATTTTGAGCTCTGTAGCCTCAGGCCAGTCATCCCAAGGTGTATGTGAGTGAAGACAGGGTTTATATCTGCTCAGCTCGCCTAACAGGTTTACCGGGAAAATTTAAAAGATGGGGCAAAAGGAAGCACCTTGGGAACCACAGAGCCTGGAGTGCAGGAAGGCATGGGAGCGGTGCGGCCAGGTCCCCCACCTTGTCCCTGGGCTGGGGGGTTGTGGGGGCCCACACAGTAGCCCCAAAACAGCAGCCACCCACTGGAGGGTGGCCTGTAGTCACCCATGGAATCCAACTGGCTTTCAGGACACACCCTTCATCTGCAGGAGATGCCTTTTCAGATCTTCAGGTGGTTCTTAGAATCCCACTTAAGACCCCCTGGTGGGCAAGCTTATGGACACCCCCAACACACACACAGTTCATGTGGCTTGTTCTCAATGCTTACTTTAGGCAGTACATTTATAATCAGCTCCATAATCACAAGGCATTTTCCATTTTGTGAAACTCATACGAATGTAATCCTTAATACCAGAAGACTGGCATCATTATGCTTATTTTACAAAGCACAACTTTGGAGAATCAGAGAGGTTGGGTAAGCTTCCCAAAGCCACACAGCCAGTCTGTACCAGAGACAAGCTTTGACTCCAGGCTTCTGATTGGAGGTGAGATCGGTGCCTGCTGGGTAGACAGAATTGCCTCTCCTTCCAGTGTCGTCATCAGTCTTCTTTATGGTCTTTGGTTTGGGGCTCATTTCTGCTGTTTGCGTTGCTTAACGACTTTCCCTGACAAATCTAAGCAGACCCTCTTTCAGAAGGGGATTCCCCTGGACCACAGAATTCTCCCTGGGAGAAGAGGAGTCTGGCAGTTTTCTGAGCAGGTGCCTTTCCACTAGGATACCGAGCAAAGCGGGGCACCTTACCTCTCAGGCACCATGCTGCCTTGGAGGACTACAGAGGTGACTCTTCCAACAACTAAGTCGCGGACATGGTGGTTACCGTAGATCTCCTGGGTGTGAGATGATGGACACTCTCTCCCCTTAAAGTAAGCACAGTGCATGTACTTCCCCGTGGAGAGCTTGTGTCTGGATTCTGAATGCTGGGAATAAAACAGAGGGAAGAGAACTTTCATTTATGCTAAAAATGAGCGCGCTCTCTGATTTTCAAACGAGAGTTCACATATTACCAATCCTGTTCACATCATTACCACCTCTAATTCTTACCATAGCCCTATGAGAGTAGTTATAACCCCGTGAGGCACTATAATTCCCATTTTAAAGATTGGCGACACTGAGGTTTAAAAGGGCATGGGTGACTTGTCCAGAGTCACACAGCTCATGCAGGTAGAGACGGACTAAAGACCTGCTTCTTCTGTCTACAAGTTCAGGGCTTTTCACAGGTGGCAATGTTTTCTTCTTTCCATGGGTGAGACGTTTACTAACAGTAAATTCCAAGGTTGACTAGAGTCAGGCACTTCTAACGGGGATCGCTTTAAATTCCTTGTAACATGGTTACTTTTCTCTTCTCTAGGAATCCTGAAATCAGGCTAATGGCATCTAGTCTATGCTTATCACAGACCTATGACACTGTGTCTTAGCAGATGTTGTGTGAGGACAAAGTCACGTATGAAGAGACTCACCAGTCACCGCCTGAGGTTAGATGACTGGGCGCTGCCGGGGACTCTGCCTTTAGAGATCCCAGGCTGGGCTAGTGTGGCTTCAACAAGCACTCACAGTGCGGCACGAGCTTTCTCGAAGGATCCCACACATTTGGGAGTACATGTGTGTCATAGTCCCTATCTTCGAGGAGTTTACACTTTGGTGGGAAGGTGAGATTTCTTATAAGTTTTGAATGGCAATGTACAAAATGGAAGGGAGTGAAGCGCCCATCTGTTTGACACATAGCCCAGAAAGGTTTCCTGAAGGAAGGAGGTCTCGAGTGCGTCTCGAGAATGGGTAGGACTTGGAGGGGGCGGTTTTCCATTCTGGTGGAGGATGAAGTGCCAACAGCTGGTGGAGTGTGGGGGGACATGTGGCTCCAAGCTCTCTGGCCACCGTGTACACATTCCCCGAGTCCTGGCAGAGACAGGTTTTAATCTCTGAGCCTTTGTTCCCTCTTCTGGAAAGAACCTCTCTCTCTTGCTTCCTGGTCTTCCTCTCTCTCACGCCCCATCTGCCTGTCAACGCGGGTTGGGTCACCTTCCTTCTGTTAGGAGACCACCTGTGCCCTCCTACGGTGCTTTGCGTTCCTTTGCACGGCACTGACCGTGTGGCATGAAGACGTGTTTGTAGGTCTGTGAGTCTTGAGAACAGGGATTCCCTGCTGTTGATTTTTGTAACGCCATTTGTTGAATAAATACAGATGAAAGACGACAATGTAGACGGCATGAATAACCCTGCAAGAATCCTGCTGCAGGATCGTGTGGGTGGACACCTAGAAGCAGTGTGGTCCTGGGCCACTGCATGTATGATGCCTAATAAATCTGAATTACTGTTTCTTTGATGAATGAGTGCTTGGTGGACTGACCGAGTTATACACACATCACGATGAAAATCCATCCTCACTATTCAGCTAAAACTTGGTTGACATTTTAGTTTTCCTTCAAATCCTCGAGGCTTAAACCAAGGGAGAGTCAAAACGTGCAGGGCAGCTGAGCAAAGTCTGGGGGAGTGGGTCAGGGGCTGGAGCTGAGGGCCTAGCATCAGCTGGCAGGCGACGGGCAGAGTCTGGAAAGGCAAGAGAGGCACTGGAGATGCCAGCAGGAGCCACGGAATCCAGTGCTTTCCTGAGGACAACAGTGCAGGAGTAGACCTCGAAGCCGGGTATGTTATAGATTATTTTTTTCTTCTTGTAAATAGTATTTATTTATTTGTCAGAGGAAGAGAGCGAGCGAGTGCGTGTGCACAAGCAGGCAGAGGCAGAGAGGGAAGCAGGCTCCCTGCCGAGCAGACAGCCCAATGCGGGACTCAATCCAGGGCCCTGGGATCATGACCTGAGCCGAAGGCAGAGGCCCAACCGACTGAGCCACCCAGATGTCCCTATTTTTTTCTCCTTTTAAAGACAGAAGCCCCTGACTGAAATGGAGAGAATGCACCCGAGCAGGGCAAGACTTAAGACCCAGAAGACTGGTTCTGAGGACATTACAGAAGCTGGGAATGCAGGCTGGCGCAGCCACTCTAGAAACAGTATGGCAGTTCCTCAAAAAGTTGAAAATACAGCTACTCTACGACCCCAAAATGGCATTACTGGGTATTTACCCCAAAGATACAAATGTATTGACCTGAAGGGGCACGTGCACCCGAATGTTTATAGCAGCAATGTCCACAATACCCAAACCATGGAAAGAGCCCAGATGTCTATCAGCAGATGAATGGATAAAGAAGATGTGGTCTATATATGCAATGGAATATTACACGGCCATCAAAAATGAAATCTTGCGATTTGCAATGACATGGATGGAACTAGAGGGTATTATGGTAAGAAAAATAAGTCAATCAGAGAAAGACAAGTATCATATGATCTCACTGACATGCGGAACTTAAGAAACAAAACAGAAGATCACAGGGGATGAGAGGAAAAAGTGGAAACAAGATGAAACAAGAGAGGGAGACAAACCATAAGAGACTCTTAATCTTAGGGAACTAACTGAGGGTTGCTGGAGGGGAGGGTGAAGAGGGAAGGGGGTGGCTGGGTGATGGACACTGGGGAGGGTAGGTGTTGAGGGGAGCATTGGGTGTTGTGTAAGACTGATGAGTCACAGATCTGTACCCCTGAAACAAGTAATACATCATATGTTAATTTAAAAAAGAAAAAAAAAAAAAGATGTTCCAGAAGCTTGGGTGTGAGCTGGTGGAGGCTGCTCTAGTGGTACTGCTCAGTGGTACTACTCCAGCTGCTACAGGGTCAGAGAACAGCAGAGGGGTTCGTGAGCAGGCAAGAGCTAGCATGGACAGGACTAGTGACAGCCTGGCCTGGCAGGGGGCCGGGGTGCTGGTGATGCCTGTATAGGAAAAGGAGCTGAGACTGGTCTGGCTCAGGAAGCTGGGTGGATCCTAGTTTAGTTGAGGGCAACTGGAGGCAGTCAGGCTGAGAGGCAAGAAAGAGTGAGTTATTTTTCTACACGTAGGCTATGTTCTGAGTCTAAATTATATGATTTTCAGAGACGTAGCTATACGTAGATACTGATATATTATGCTTTCTCAATTAACATAATACTTTCCCACATAAATTACAGATGCTTCATAAACATTACTTTTAATAAGGAGCAACTGGGAATAAATACGTAACTTGTCAGAGCCGGGCGTGCTGACAGAAGAGGGTTTCCTGTGCTGCAGAGGACAAGAGGCCAGCTGGCCCGCCCACAGGTCCTCCGGGAGGACCTGTTCTCAGCCTGGTGAGTGATAAAAGGAACCCATGGACATCCTACAGATATACTCAGGGGGCCCTGGGGGGTGCACACCAGCTGCGGTGAGGTCTTGGTCACAGAGGCATAGGCTGCCAAAGGTGTGAGGGACCCAGAGAGCAGTGCAGGCCTCAGCTGATGGAGGGGGGTGGGCTGGGGGAGCCTTTGTGACTATGAAGGAGGGTCTGAAGAAAACGTCCCCAACAAGCTGGGAGGAGAAAACGGGACTCTGTCCTTGAGAGTAATTGGTAACCTCAGAAGCTGAAAACAAATACTATCATTATTACCCACATTCAAAACCATTAATTCAAAACTGATGAAGGTTTCCTGGTATTCATCTATAAGGCAACAGGGGTAGAATGGAGACTCTGTGCTACACTCCCCTTTGGATCTTTTGAATAATTCAGCTGTAATTTAAAAAAAAATTAAATCTGTGCAAACCAATTCTCTCTTGTTCATTGACAGTAGTGATGGAGAAAGAAGTCAGATCACAGGAGGTTTTTTGATTTGTCCAGAAAGAAAGGGAATGACTGCATCTCACCGTGACTTTATTCATTTGAAAAGCATGATGTCCATTCCTAGAATAACACAAGATGGCTAATGCACTTCCAGCCATCACGTCTGCATTCCAGGTAGGAAGGACAAGGAATGGCAAAAGGATCAAAGTCTTTCTCTTAGAAAGGTCTGCCTCTTACTCTGGAAAGAAAGCTTTCCTTGAAGATCTGCACTTACACTTCACTGGCCAGAACCATTTCACATGGCCACCTCTAGCTGTAAGAGCAGCTGGGAAAACTGAGGACAGGTGACCTTTGAACAACGTGGGGATCAGGGGTACCAACTCCCTGTGCAGTGGAAAATCCATGTATAACTTCTGACACCCTAAAAACTTACCTACTAAGAGCCTACTGTTGAAACTAAACAATCAAGACACATTTTGTATGTTTTAGGTATTACACGCTGTATCCTTACAATAAAGTGAACTAGAGAAAAGAGAAAGAGAAAGAGAGAAAGAGAAAAAGAGAAAATACATATAGAGTAGTGTGCTATAAAAATTCCATGCTGAATTAGACCTGTGCAGTTCAAAGCCATGTTCTTGAAGGATCAACTGTATTTTGTTTCCAAGCCCGCCACAGAGGAGGCAGGAGACAAAGTAATGAGCGGCTCTGGGTGGTCAATCTGAGGTGTCCGCTACACCCCCTCCCTCTTTATGGCCCCGGCCAATGCCCAGCCCCTACGATGATGCAGGCAGTGTGCTAGGATTTGCAAAGGGCAGAAAGATGAATACCATACAACCCTCATACCAAGTAAGCGCACAGTCTGGCACAGTCTGACATAAGGCACAGGGGAGTACGTCTGAAGGCAGCCGGGAGAGAGGAGGAAGCGTGCCGGCACATCTTGCCCAAGATGCGGGTGGGAATGACAGGGGTGCTGGGTTATCCCAGGCAGTGATGAACATGATGCCTCTTCCAAGTAAGGATAAACCCAAAGATGTGAGGGCAGCACTAGGCAACAAGAAAGCTCCAGGAAGAAGAGTCAGTAGATGTGAGAAGAAGGAATGGGTGTGTGGGGTAAGTCCCTCTCATCTCTGAAAATGACCCGGCTTTGAGCGCTTTGGTTGTTGCTATGGCTTTAGGGAGCCATTTCGAAAAGAGGGTGTGTTCGGGCCTGAGTGACCTCGAAGCCCACCCACCAAAGGGCTGTAAGAACTCATGGAGATAAGTCACCAGAGTAAATGAGATTCCAAACCCACCCTCAAGAAAGAGAAAGGCAAACCCATATCATCTGAAGATCCTGCTGGGTCCCCAAGCCCTCACCCTACCCCTGTTTCCTAGGCTTTCAGCCCCTGAAGCCAGCCCCCTCCTCTCTTCCAGCCTCTCTGCTCCCCCAGCTCTGCTGTTGGATCCACCTCCAGGCCGGCCTGGCCAGCCCTCGAGCCAGCCAGTGCAGAGTCAGCGGCCCCAGTGGCCGACCAGCACCCTGCCTGACGCCAGCGACTGCCCAGGTTTCTAGGCGAGCAGCATCACGTCCCACCTCACCTGGGCAGGGTGCTGGCCCAGACCACAGTACAGCTCCCTCCCTCCCTGCTGTCAGGCTGCAGCAGTCTGTAACCACCCTTCATAAGCCTTACTATCTCATGGAAGCAGCAGAAAACCCCGCAAGGTGGGGACAGGTATCTCCAGAGGCTCAGGAGGAAATGAAGTCGGGTACCCTGCCCCAGATGACTCAGCTACTTAGTGGAAGAGGTGGGACTTAAACCTGGGTTGGATTCAAAGGCCTCTGCTTCTCCCACTGCTGTGCACCATTTCTCTGTACACAGCTGAGCCCTCTCTCCCTGGTCCCCTTGGCTGTAAACTTGTCTTCACCCAGACCCCTGGTCCTGATGGCATCCTCTCGGGGAGGGGCTTGATCGCTGTAGCCTTTATCACTCCAGCCAACAAATATTTATTGAGTGCCCCGTTTGCCGGGCACCGTGCTGGGCTGCTGTGTGATTTTCCGGCTGCCTGAATTTGCCCACAGCTGGGCCCACCGACCTCCCAGGACCATCAGATGCCAGAACTTTGCTCTGTCCTTGGGGCACCTTAGCAGAGCGGGCCTGTGGCCAGCTGCAGCCAGGCCCAGCGGCACAGCTGGACCCCTGTTCATCAACCCCGCGCATCCATGGCCCACCCTGGCTCTGCTTCTTGCCCTTTGTTGACACACCAGTTTGCAGTCTGGGCCTGGCATGGTTACCTCTGAGGCTGTCCCAGTCATGGCAATGCAGCTAGCCACTGCTGTCATCAAAGTCAGGGGTTCTGAGGATGGGAAAGAGTTGAAACAACCACCAGGTCCACCTGATTCTTGATAAACAACATGATGAAAGTGGAGATTACAAGAGAACATAATGAGGGGGGAGAACATAATGCCAACAGTCACTCTCCTCATTGTGGAGGGTCCTAGAGGGGAGCCATGGAGGCACAAGAAACAGGGACTTGGGGCGGGGGAGGGGTAAAAGGAGTGAAACCCAAGTTTACTCAATGTAACTGCATTTTTTTTTTTCTATTTGTAGAAGTAATACCTGGGCACTGTGGAAAACTGGAAAGTACTAAAAAGCATAAAGAAAAAAAAGAAAGTAAAAAAAATTGGTAATACTAAAAGTATAATGAAAAAACTACAACCACTGTGTGATTCCATTACTCAGAGATGATAACTACTGTTACCATTTGGTGTGTCTACCTCTAGATTTCGGTCTATGCATGTATGCGGATTTATTCTGTTCATACTATTTTGTACCAATATTGTCTCACTTAACACTATATTGATACCCACCGGACCAAGTGTTTTAGGAAAACCTCCTTTCCAGTGGCTCCACGGAATTCCATTCTATGGGTGTGCCCTACTTTGTTTGGGCTGTTTCCCCTCCACCCCCATTTTGTCCTAAGTAAGTGAGGTTGAGATGAACGCCTTTGAACCTAAGTATTTGTGCGTGCGTCGCAATTTTCCCTTGGGCTGAGCTCTGAGGGACACAGTGTGACAAACCACTTCGGCATGATCAGTCTCTCTGGCCGGAGAGCAAGGCTGGGGGAGGCAGCTGTCACCACCAGGCTTTCTGAGCAGGAGCTGTAGGGTTACCCAAAGGGACAGGCTGAAGCAGGGGACACCACAACGCTTCACTTCTCTTACAGATTTTCTTTGGAGGCCCCTTGCTTTACTACTCGGAACCCTTCAGCTTAGAAATCTGCTGAAACCAGCTCAAGCAGACAAAAGAAACGGAGACAAGCATGTCAGGCAGCAGCCTTGCCAGTCCTCCAGAAGAATACCAAACGTCCTCTCCCTCCCTCTCCTCTCCCCACGGCTTCTCATGGACCAGTGCAGCTCCAACTTGAGAGTGCATCAGAATCATTAAAACGTCAAGTGCTGGGAAACCGATCCCCAGGTTTCTGACCAAGCCTGTCCGGGGCAGGACTGAGAATCTGCGTTTCTAATACATTCCCAGGTGCTGCTGGTGCGGCTGACCCAAAACCACGCTTGCAGAACCAATGCTAGAGCACAACGTGGCTGCTGGTGCCAGGCACACACCCTCCAAGACTGCTACCATGCCCTGGTCTCTTAGTGATCCTGCCTCGTGGCACCCAAGCCAGAATGTTACCACCTTCCATCAGAAAAAGACCTCCCTGCCAAGAGGATGAGGCCCAAGAGGGGGCTGAGGTCGCTAAGGCCTTTTTCTGAGAAATGATTCCATCTGTGCTCAGGTGGTTTCTCTCGGTCTAACTTGCTTTCCTAGGGCCTGACTAGACGTCAGATGCCACACAATGGTTGGGGAGCATCTCCCTGTCTCAGAACACTGGCTCCAAAGGGCCCCTCCCGTCCAGGTACCCATCAGGCAGGGCTTGCTAGGGAATCTGGGTGACCCTCCACAGTATACCGCCGCAAGTAAGGAAGGGCCCTTCCCTGGGTCTTGGATTGTTTGAAGTCTCACCAGACAGTGACTCTGAGAGGCAGCTGACAGTGGAGAACTAACCACCCACCAAGAGGCCACAGAGGAGCTCTGGTGAAAACAATATGACATCATGACAGGTCCTGAAAGATTGTAAAAGAAGAACCAGCATTTACTGCGCTCCTCCTTACGCCAGGCGCCAAGAACTGTACGTTGATCACCTGATTTAATCTTCCCTACAAACCTGTAAGTGCAGAGCTGGGAAAATGCATACTATCAGCCCCAGGGAACAGATGGAGACGTTAAAGCAGAAAGGCTAGGGTACTTGTCCAAGCTCACTCGAGCTCTTAACAACCACTGTACAGCTGCTCTTGGAAGGAGCCAGAAAACTAAAAAAGGGCAAAGGGGAGGAAACACACACACGTGTAGCCCTCAATTCAATCATTCTATCAACACTCCAAGGAGGGGAAAACAATCCCATTTTCTAGGCAAGAAAACTGAGACTTAGTGAAGAATCTTTCCAAGGTCACACGGCTGGTGAGAGCTGCCCCCAGGCTTTGGAGCACAGGCTTTGAGCCCCCAAAGCCCATCTGCCCCCCCATCTACCACTGCGCTTCCCAGGGGCCGTTCCTTGCTGCGGGTGTGGGGGGGGGATGGGCAGGCTTTGGCGTAGGGGGCACTGGTGAGCTATGGGTTGTTCAGTGGGCAGGGACAGCGGGGCCACGTGCCAGTGAGGAAAAAATGCTTGGGGCGAGGAACGGCACATAATGGCATATTCTTGAGTAGACTTCCAGGTGGGCAGTCAACAAAATCACATCTGAATATGGTGACAAGCAAAAGTGATTACAAAATTAGCACACATTAAAAACTCAGGATATTACTATTTAGGATTCCAATTTATCATGTATATGTAGGCATGTATCGCATATACACACATATGCCACATGTAAGTTATAGTTGTAACAGCCTGGAAGAAAGTACACTATCTAGTTAAGCAGACTTCCCAGGACAGAAGACTTAGGAAAAACTTTTGTTTTCTTTCTTACTTTCTGTATTTCCCAAACACATGATCTTGCATTACTTTTACAGCCGCGAAAAGAAATCAGGTTTGTTGACAAAGAAGCAAGAGCAGAGCTTCTTTCCTGACAGCACCCATCAGGGAGAAGGTGAAATCCCTCATCCCGCCCGGACCCTCTTACTTTCCTGCCTTCCTGCTTCACAAGTTGATCTTCCAAGACTTTTCATTTGTGAGATGTGGCTGTTTACTTTATCTGTTCAAAAATAATTTTGTGGGGGTGGGAGAGAGGGCCTTCAATGGTTTGACGGGGTCTATAGTTTAGCCATGCTGGAACACACACGGGAGCCCTGGTCTCCTCAGTGTCCCGCCCCCACCCCTCCGCCCCAGGGGACCAGGCTGATGTGGGTGTCGCTCCACCCCCAATCCTTGGCAGACTTCTGAGCACACAACCCCCGAGGCTCATTTTTGTTCTCTCTACACCTCTCTCTGCCCTTACATGATTGCCTCCTTAGAAAGCAAACCCTTAGACTCAAGTTGAAGTTTCTACAGTCTTTAAGCGCTTTAAAAAAGATCAAGCCAACCTGGAATTTAGTGATTAATAATTATAAAGTCGACTCCATTTTCTAATTTTTTATGATTCTGCTCTCATACATTTTCATTTGTATTTGGAGGATTTTGACACAGATGCTGAAGTATTATTTTTAAGAAAGTCTGGAGCTACATAAAAAGAAACCAGGTACAAAAAATGACCACTAAAAATTGAAACAAAAAAGGAGCTTTGATTTAAAAACTAGTCCTTAAGTTGACTTGACGAAAGAACTCCAGAATCTCCCCCGCCTTCCCCCTACCTAGATTTGAAAAGGACCTTTCCTCCTCCATTCTGTGTCATATTTTTAAAAGTCTTGGGCTCGATTTTCAAACCAAGTTCTATATTTTTAAGGGTGACAGAGGCCAAGTAACCAGAAGTTGGCCTCGGCTTGGAAACCCTCCCGGTTCTTGTAAACATGCCATCACTAGCTCCTTTCAGGATGATGAATTCTATTGATTGGCTCAGATCGGCTTGTGACCCAGCGGTGGTATTAGACATTGGCTATAAAGCATCTCCTTATGAATTTTTCATTGGCAGGAGCGTGGAGAGAGCCGGGCAGTTGCCTCCCCGAGTGCTCACTCTCCCTCCTCCTCTCTGTGTCTCAGGGCTGATGATGCCACTCTGCAGGACCTCGTTATTGGATCAGAACGATTAGCTTGACAGTCTGATTTTCTGAGTCGAATCCAATTTCTTCTGCAGGTGCAGCAGGCTTACGAGTAGTCATGTGCTTTCTGTTTCGCGATGGCATCACAGGGTTACCATCAGATGCGGTCAACTGAAGTCATTTCCCATTAACCGTATTCCCCGTGATACTAAGACAATGTGTCACTCTGCAGTTGCATTCCCAAGCATTCTTTGGGAGACAGAGTGCTTCCAGCGGCTCACGTAAAAGCTGACAAGGACGCAAACTCTTGAGAAACACTGTGTCAGGCACTTTCAAAAAACACCTTAGCTCATGATTCTCCTAACAATCCGGAGAGGGGAGGAACATAATTCTCCCTTTTACGCTGGTAGAAAGTGAAAGGCACTGAGAAATTTGGTAGTCTCTCCGAGTTCATATTGTGGATTTATCGAGCTCACATTGAAGGAAATTGGAGGATGAAACCTCCAGACTTGATCAGGTGGCCAGAGCTAATCCGAGTCACCTTTTGATAGAGCAGGAAGAGCTTCACTCAGAGCAAACCTGTGTCCTGATACACCCTCCACGAGCTCTTATACTCTAGATCTGGACTGCATGAAAAATTCAAGTTTCCATGTCCAGAAATAAGAGTTTGTTCCTATTAGCATCTGTAGCCAAGTGAAACTGAGTTAAAGTAAACTTCAAGCGCCAATTTAGGGGCGAAAATAACACAAGGTCAGTAGGGTCAGCGGTGGTTGGAGAAGAGTGGAGGGGGGAAGGATTAACCGTGAGTGTGGATGAGCTTCTCTCTCATGGGGGGGGGGCCTCTCTCTGGTCCTGCTTCCTTTGTAAACACGGAGGCACTCTGAGAAACCTTTAACACATGGTGAGTGAGCGCTGAGTCCCTGTTCTATGGCTGAGTCACTATCAACGGCTGAGTCACTATTCTACGGTTGACTACTGCCAAGTATTTTGTTGTACACATAAAGAAGGAAGGAAAAGAGTAATGGAATCAGGCAGTGCCCTGCTGTAAGTGAAAGCCAGAATTCCTCCCGGTTTCAGTCTCTGCTAAGGGAATCTAGACTGTACTCAGGAATAGTGGCTGATTTTTTTTTAATATTTTATTAATTTATTTGACCGAGAGCGAGAGATCACAAGTAGGCAGAGAGGCAGGGGGAAGCAGGCTCCCGCTGAGCAGAGACCCTGAGATCATGACCTGAGCCGAAGACAGAAGCTTTAACCCACTGCGCCACCCAGGTGCTCCAATAGTGGCTGATTTTTAACAAGGTCTATTGTTCATCTCGCTGGCAGCAACCCGCATAGCTGAGCTATGAGCCTCTAACTGCCAAAACCACAAGGCCAAAGGAAATCTTTGTATCCATCTCTGTGTGCTTATTAGCACAGCACAAGTGTGCCACGTGTTCTTGATTTCTTTGATAGAAGTCGTGAGGTAAGACTGAAGAACAGACATTAACACATACATACCTAACAGGTCCCTTCTCCAGAGGACCCCTGAAAGGGTTACATGGAGATGCCTAAGACGATGCTGTTTTTGCTCCTAGACATGAGGCCTTTTCCTAGACCTACCCCCTTGATTTTAAACACTCAAAATCCTAAAAGACTCCCAAGGAATTCCAAAAGCTGGTTACCTGAGCCAGACTGAATAGAAAAGTCAGGTTGTGGATTCTTCAAAACTCACTGAACGGGAAACTTTGTTGGGATGATCAAGGTTTTCTAGACAGTGGCTGTTAGCACATCGACTTCGTGGATACTAAAGATTTGTAGGACAGGATTGCTACTCTTCACTGAATATCTCTACCAACTCCCCGGTTCCCATGCCCTCAGGACTTAGCTGAACTGTACATCTCTTGGTAAATTTTTAATCGAAGGAGGTAGATAAAGTATTGCATTTAACTCAAGGATAGCCGTTGTGGAATATCACACCTGAAAGGAACTCCCACCTGTCCTCTTAATTACTGTCTGGATCCGCAGTCCTCAGTGGACCTCTTCTCTGCTTCCTGATGTTGTATCCTGAGGAAAGAGCCTTTAGGAGAACACCATGACCTCACTTTCTTATAACCATGCTCTTCTAAATCTTTGGAAGTTCTCATTTCCTTGTAATCTAGACTTTCCTTAGTAGAGTTAACAGCTAATAATAGTCCCCCCAACTCAAGATAGTCACTAGTTAAACCAAGTGGTATTAAAAAGGATAAAGTTCAACCAAATTCGTTGAAGCTTAGCTGCGCCTGGGCGGCTCAGTGAGTTAAGTGTCTGCCTTCAGCTTAGGTTATGATCCCAGGTCCTGGGATGGAGCCCGCATCACACGGGGCTCCCTGCTTGGCGGGAAGCCTGCTTCTTCCTCTCCCACTCCCCCTGTTTATGCACTCACTCTCTCTCCTTCTCTGTCAAATAAATGAATAAAATCTTAAAGAAAGAAAGGGAAACTTAACTGTGACAATGGAGGCTGAATGGCAAGAGAGCATCTTGGAGTCACGTGAGTCTTCAGGGGCCACAGTCCTGGTCTCATGACAAAGATGACACAAGATGACAGGGCATCTGGGGAGGATGTCTGCATCCACCTTGCAGTTTATGGCTGAAAAAGTAGGTTGATTCTGATGACTATGGTGAGCTCTTCCTTCCTCCTAGTCCAAAAAGGTGAGTGGTAAAGCATATCCTGGTCTTGACGTGGGTCTTCACATGAGTATTATAGATGGTGAGCCTGGTTTATTTTCTGTTTTTCCTAACTAGTGTGGTGATTGTGCCACAGAAGAATGTTTCTGCTTCCAGCTCAGAGAAACAGTGGGAGGGAAAAAACAAACAAACAAAAGAAAATCTTTTCCTTCAGGCTTTTAGGAGAGCTTGCTACCTCCAAGTTAGCGAATAGCTTTCAGGATCACCTATGTAACCTCATTCACCCCTAAGACCTCCACATCTGCCATGGTCAGGAGGGCATTCCACTGGCCCACAGAAGGTAGCCCTCATACTTGGGTTGTCTACAGGTCTGTCCCACAGGCTGGAAGTTGCCTTCTCTTCCCCACTCTAATGAAAGCCAACCTTCAAATTCAACTTAGAAAGAAGGGCCTTTCTGCTATGTCACCCCCTCATTATTCTAGCTTTGAAGTCTTTAGTAGACTCATCCCACCACTAAGCAGAGACCATAGTCAACCCCCAGGTCACCCTTTAACCAGATCCCAGTGCCTAGCACAGACCAGGGATCCACGATGTCAGTGACCCAAGTTAATTACTCTGGCTCTGTTTATTGTGTGGTTCCTTGCTGGCTCACATGTTGTTTTTTCTGACATGCTATCTCTTGCTTTCCCTTGTATTTCCATATCTTTATCTTCTTGTACAGAATCCAGTTCATACTGCTGGTCTAGGAGGTCGTCAGCAATAGTCTGTTGACTGGCCATTGCCAATGGAATATATGGTGGGATGCTATGTAGCAGAAAGACATGAAAGTGGACTGGTGTGTAGTTTGAAAATTTGGGGCAAATTAATCAGTTAATGGTGGAGCATCTACAAAGAAACCAGTCAAACACCTGTATCTTTTCCCTTTCCTCCAGCCTGTTTCCAGCAATTTTTTTTTTAAGATTTTACTTATTTATTTGAGAGACAGAGATCACAAGTAGGCAGAGAGGCAGGCAGAGAGATGGGGAAGCAGGCTCCCCACGGAGCAGAGAGCCTGATGCGGGCCTCGATCCCAGGACCCCGAGATCATGACCTGAGCCAAAGGCAGATGCTTAACCTACTGAGCCACCCAGGTGCCCTCCAGCAAATTTCTTAAAACACAAATCTGTGTTTATTCCCTTTGTCTCATACCTTGTCCATTTAATCTGATTTTATTTCCCACACTCCACACAGGTGCACACTCTCTGAAATGCTCCCACTAACATCCAGATGAACAGTTTTTCTTAAACTCTATCCTCACTAATCTTCCCAATGAATCTGATGTGGCTGTTAATTATCTTCTTGAAAAATCTTCCCTCGTCCTCAGACTGATTGGAATACAGTTTGCCTCCCATCTCTGACTAACTTTGTACCTGTTTCCTTTGTTGGCTCCTCTTGTGTCTCACTTAAAACATGGTGTGTCCTAAGACGTTTTCTCAACTGAATGTCTCCTCCTTGTCTGTACCTCCATCTCAGTGATCTCAACTACTCCTACGCTTTCAATTAACACCTCTGTGCAGATGCTCCCTGATCTTCACCGCCCAATGGATCTACAGAGTTCATCCATATTTCAACTGTCTGCTGGACCACACTGTCTAGATAATCCTTTTAGTCTCTCAAATGCAGCCATTAAAAGTGAACAAACCGTCTTCTCTTCAGACTGGCCCCTCCTAACTTCCCTATGAACACTTATGAAAGAAAATGCGCCGCTGACATTTAAATATATCCAGAACTGAATAATCGTCCACTCCCTCATTTCTCTCAATCCCATATCTAAGGAGGTGACATTTATTCATTGACATATGCAATGAGCTGGCATTAACTGATTGCCTACCAATGCCAGACTCTGGGGATGTGGTGTGGAAAAAATAAGAGGGGGGAGGGGACAGGGAGAGGGAGGTCTTATCCCAGAGAACTTATTATAAGGGAAGGACAGAAAATTATTCCTTCATTTAATAAATGTTTTTTGAATAACTACTAAAAGCCAGGCACTGTTCTGGGTACGAGGTCCTTCAATCCCACCTCTGCAGTGTCTTTTTCAGTTGAGTTTAGGTCTAGTTAGAACTTCTAGATCAATTTTTTTAAATGGGAAGAACAGGCTTGTTGCCTTAGTATTTTATTTTTTCTACTAGTAATTATTGTTAGCTACTGGCTTAAAATAGATACTTTTAAGAAGTATTTGTTTATCCTAAATCACGTTTTTCCTTTTTCCTTTTTATATTAAAATTTTGTTTCCTTATCTTCCAAAGTTTACTAACTTTGATTCTCTATCCTCTGTCTCTTTTGTGCTTCAACTCGGCCCAGATGCCAGCATTAGACAACTACTCCTACAACAGAACTCTAATTGCTTCCTTGCTTTGAAATGTTTGAAGGCTCAGCAGATACAATCTCGATTCTGCAGTCAGGAATTCAAGACCCCCATTCTGTGACTGAACCTTGCTCTAATCTTTCATTCTGGTCTTACCAATCAGTCCCTTTCATGTATACCTGCCTTCTATTCAGATAGGATTATTCAGTGTTCATAAACATAACCCACACTTTCTTGTCTCACCCAAAGTTGTGCCCTCCAAGTGGAATGTCATCTGGTCCACCACTACTCTCTTAAGTTCTTCACTTCTTATTTTTTTTTTTTTAAGATTTTATTTTAGAGAGAGAGGAGAGAGCGAGCATGAGTTGGGGGAAGGGCAGAGAGAGAGAATCTCAAGCAGACCCCATGACAAGTGGGGAGCCCAACTCAAGGCCTGGTCTCATGACCTTCAGATCATGACCTGAGCCAAAACCAAGAGTGAGAAGCTTAACTAACCGAGACACCCAAGGGCTCCAAGATTGATTTATTTGAGAGAGAGAGAGAGAGAGAGAGATGGTGTATGTCAGTGAGCATTGGAGGGGGAGTGGCCAAGGAAGAGAGAGTCTTAAGCAGACTCTGTGCTAAACACGGAGCCTAATGCATGACTCAATCTCAGGACCCTGAGATCAGGACCTGAGCTGAAACCAAGAGTCAGAGGTTTAACCTGACTGAGCCACCCAGGCACCTCTCAAATTCTTCTAAGTTACAGCTCACTTGCTTTATCATGATAAAGATGTGTGCCTTATTCTCCCTAACAGCTTGCTAATACATGGAGGACTGATTCTAATCACATTTATGACAAGTCTACCATTACCCCACATACAACTTGCAAAGGGGCTTTCTCATTATGATTGCTGAATAAGTATTTACTAAATAAATTTTACCAGAAGCAATTTTCTAACCGTTTCATGTTTGTACATTATTTCTTTCCATCATGATTATAAAGCCTTTAAGAGCAGGGACCATGTTCCCTCCTTTCCTTCTGTTTTCTACATGGTTCTCCTATAGAAATACACACAGAGAACAAGTATAAATGTTAGCAGAATGAACAAGTAATAAGTTATGTGTTTTCATAGAAAAACACAGTATTATGTTAAAATCTGTAGTCCTATTCTACGGTCTCAGATTAACCCCATGTTTGGACACTAAGAAAAGAAAAACAAAACTGGACGCACCTGGGTGCTCAGTGAGTTCAGCCTCTGCCTTCAGCTCAGGTCATGATCTCAGGGTCCTGGGATCAAGACCCGCATCAGGCTCTCTGCTCAGCAGGGAGCCCTCTTCCCCCTCTCTCTTTCTGCCTGCCCCTCTGCCTACTTGTGATCTCTTTCTGTCAAATAAACAAATAAAATCTTTAAAAAAAAAAAAGAAAAGAAAAGAAAAAGAAAAACAAAACTGTAGCTGGTAATATTAACATCCATAACATTCTTTGGCTTTTTCTAAGGTTTTATTTATTTATTTGTTTGTTTGTTTGCAAGAGGGAGTGAGAACGACAGCTTGCGCACATACAAGAGGGGTGAGGAGCAGAGGGAGAGGGAGGGAAGAGTCTCAAGCAGACTCCCTGCTGAGCGTGGAGTCTGATGCAGAGTTCAATCTCATGACCCTGAGAGCACGATCTGAGCTGAAACCAAGAGCTGGACACTTAACTGACTAAGCCAGCCAGGTGCCCCTCTTTGTGTTTCCTAAAGAGCTATTGCTTCTCTATAACAAAATCTATCACTTTTTATGTGCTTATTTTATAACTCTACTTTACTGAACTTCACTATTCGTTCTTTAAAAAAATTATCTTAAGTTTTCTTGGTAGTTAATCATTATTTGTAAAGATAATTTGTCTCTAAAATAGTTACATCATTTTCTTCTTTTTCTTATCTTATTGCATTAGTTAAAATTTCTAGATCAATATTTTATAAATGGGAAGAAAAGGCCTTTCCCTTTTACTGTTTTGTTAGCTTTTGGTTTCAATTAGATGTTTGAGAAGTATTTGGGTATCCTAAACCACTGTATTTAACCTTTCCTTTTGATATTAAAGTTTTATTTGTACTCTTACCTAATTGCTCTTTTAGACTGGGCTGTATAACTTAAGTGACGAGGAGACTGGGAACTGCTCAGTGATACGATCAATGACAGAAAGTGAAGCCAGATCACTTGTATCATGAGTCGTTTGGCCTGCCTTCACTGACAAAATAATCAAGAGAATTATGAATATGGGGTAGCCTTTGTACCATTTAGATGTGGACTTTCTGGGATAAAGGTGACAAAATATGAAAATGCTAGTGAACGCTTCCATTCGACAAACATTTATTGAGTGCTGCTGTGTGCCAGACATTATTCCAGTGCCGGGCTGTAGGAATGAACACGACTAAGTCCTTGCTTTCATAGGGCTTTCATGCCAGAGAAGGCAAATGATAAATTAGCAAATAAGTGAGCAAGATATTTTAATATTTATGTGCTATAAAGATAATAAAATAAAGTATTAGAAAGGGCCTCACAGGATGGTTACTCTAGCCGAGGTGGTTCCAAGAAATGGTATTTGAAGAGAGACCTAAGTGATAAGAAACAGCCATCTATGTGACGATGACAGGGAGACCACTGCAGGTAGAAGAAATAGCTAATGCAAAGGCTCTAGGGTTGATCTTGGCATTTTTCAAGAACAAAGAGAAGGCTGAGGAGCAGCACTTGGAAGGAGAACAGCAGGGTCTAGGTTTGGAGTGGTAGGAGGACCAGATGGTGGTGAAAAATCTAGGTTACGTGTGCTCACAGAAATCATTTTTAAGGATGAGGATAATAATACGTTTGTTAAGATGAAGTCTATTTACGATGCAAATTATAAACATTTATAGAATTAACTCAAATCTTAAGTAGGAAATAGGCCTAGATAATTCCATCCCACATCAACATTCTCATTCACTTGTGTTTTGTCACCTTGAGTGGCAACAAAGATCTTAGGACGATAGCATGCGTCCCCAGGAGCAAACTTTTCTTATGCAATAGACTGTGAGCCACTATCTTGTTGCTGGTTTAGATGATTCAGAGAGATAGATCATCCCAACCAATTAGCCATGGGTTTTACAGAGCTGAGGAATCACATCATCTCTACTAGCTGCAGCCCTCATGGTAAGTTAAACAAAACCACATGACTTAGTTCCTTTCTTTGTAATCTTATTTGGAGAGAAGAACCAGCAAACAAAACACTTTCGGTCCCTACTAAAATTCTCCAAAAATAAAGTATGTAACAAATGGGTCTGCGTGACTCAGGGTGGTCACTGGCCATGTGTCCTGATTTAGACTCTGGGGCTATTTTTGATTTGTCATCACTGGCTGGCCGTTTGGTCTCCGACCAGCCCAGGACACTGGTCAAAGCAGGGCTTTGTCACAGCACAGAAGCTTGTGGCCAAAAACCTGGCAACTTTCTGTCCCTTTGTGAAAGGAGAACATTGTATCCCAGTTGTGGCTGGATTCTGCTGCCTCCAAAGGGCCAGTCAAGCTATTGTTATGTTATAGCTTCAACTGTTCAGATGATGATCATGTTTTTGGAAAGAGTGGCTCACATGGCTTCTTGGCCTTTTGGCTAAGATCAAGTGTGGAAAGAGTGGCTCACCAATGAGATCTCTGGGGTCCTGGGGCTTTCAGAGTGATGACAACCAGAAAAAAGCAGGGACAGTTTCCTCTCCTCAAACATCACCAGGAGGTCCTCACCCTTCAGGCAAGCCACGTGCTCAGCACAGGCCTGGAATAGAGTAACCGCCCCAATAAGAGTCACTGGGTTATTTCTGTATTTTGTGTTTATCTGGCCCCCAAAAGGATTCTTTGGAAGTCTCTGGAGCAGCTCTCAAAGATCAGCCCGTGAATTAGGCCCGTCTTTTTCCACTGGTCTCCAGCAAAATGAGAAAAAACTTTAAAATTTAGAAAACACACACATGCATATGAGACAGTTCATTACTTATCACTACTTAATTGCCTTTGCACTGATATTTTTGTTCCTTCGTGGTATGTTTTTCTTTTTCTTAGAGAGAGAGAGTATGTGTGCACACAGTGGAGGGGTGGTGCAGGGGGGCAGAGGAAGAGGGAGAGAGAATCTTAAGCAGGTTGCACGCCCACCACGGAGTGTGTCTGTAGGCTCCAACTCACAACCCTGAAGTCATGACCTGAACCAAAATCAAGATCAGCCGTTCAATCACTTAGCCACCCAGGTGTCCTCTTAGTAGGTCTTTCATAAAGTTCCCATGGTCTTTCTTTCAGTAAAAATGTTGTTAGTATATGGTAGTAGCTGTTGTTTAAATGTCTACTTGGCAACATTAAAATGCCAATCTCCCCAATTTTTCGGAAATTCACTGAGGTCTAAACCCTAAATCTGGGACCCCTCATCTAGATGTTTATAGCCTCTATGGCCTTTCTGATCTCTACTATAACATTTAGGATGAAGAAATGCTCACTCTGCAATCTCTTTATCAATGTACATCCTTTTTCTGTGTAACTTCTTATAACTGAAAACTAGAGACCTGAGAGGAAGAGAAGGTGTGGGAAAAATCTCAGGAATAAATATCGGTTATTCACATTAATGTCACTAGTATTTATATTAGTCCTGAAGAGGGACAGAAAATAAGGCAAAAAAATAAAACAGAAACTTTTCATGTGACAAGAGTAGAAGATCAGGAGGTTTTCTAATCAGACATCAACCTGTGAGTGACTTGCTTTGCCACAATATGAGCATAACTTAAATGTTAAATGCTTCCATCTCTGCAATGTTTGCCATCCTTACTTTGCAAATATAAATGGTGCTTTAGGTATTCCTTTCAAGAAATATTTAATACCGCATGGAAAATGTAGATTTTCTGTAATTGAATCAGTCCAAATCATTGCTTAGATTATGCTTCATGATGTAGCTCATAAGTAAGAATGTACAATAACTAATTGGCTATTTTTATCCTAGTGGGATATTCTAGCTAGAGCACAGGACTCTAAGATTCAGATCTCGTATTCAGCTAAGTCACCGACTTACTGTATCATGTTGGGAAAATTGCTTAAACTGATTCTATTCTATTCTTTTTATTTGAGACAGTAAAATTTGTAAGTAATGACCCATCATTGAGGATGTTCACAAAAACAGATTATTACAAATGATGGCCTCATCTACTCGAAGGGTAGTTACCTGTGTATTTGAAGGTCATAAAACTACCATCCTATATCTGTAACAAATAGTTATTAGCATAAGGAAAGAATACAAATTTGGTTTAATAAGTTCATAATGACATTAGTAACAGCTACCATGTATCCAGCATTATTAGGGATCAGGCATTATGCTAAATGCTTTATCAACATTATCTGGTTTACCCTTTTAGGAAGGCACTGTTACTAATGACTTAACAGTGCAGGAAATTGGGGCTTTTGGAGATAATTCCCCATGAGTAACACATTCGGGGCTGTGAGGCCTCTTGGGAGACAGGGAGAGCACGGACTCCCTCAGAATCTGTGTGTGGGCCGAGTGGGCTCAGTGGTCCGCACGTCCCTCCCCAGCACCTAATAAGGTAATGTTTTCCTTTGTATTCCTCTAGTTCCTTCTGTAAAGAATTCTTAATTTCCCTTTGTCTTTTGTCATTTGACTTTCATTTCCTGTTTTGGGTTTTCTTCAGTTAACACCCGAGCCTTCAGTCCTGCCCTCTCTCACTCCTCTTCTAAGTGGATGTGACCCAAGTTCCAGTTTTGAGGCCTTTTCCTTCGTGTTTCAGTTCCTTTCACGGTCTGCGTTTAGCAAGTGAAGTTGCCTTTTATGGTTTCTATCGCTTTTTCTCACTTTTTTTTTCTAGTTTTCCTATATTCTTTTGCCATATATACAAGTGCCTTAAGGGAGTTTCCTCTGGAGCCCTCTGAACTTCAGAAAGAATTTTCTGATTTACATTCTGCAGTGCAACATTTTATTTTTTATTTTTATTTATTTTTTAAAGATTTTATTTATTTATTGGACAGACAGAGATCACAAGTAGGCAGAGAGGCAGGCAGAGAGAGAGGAGGAAGCAGGCTCCCTGCTGAGCAGAGAGCCCGATGCGATGCGGGGCTTGATCCTAGGACCTTGGACTCATGACCTGAACTGAAGGCAGAGGCTTTGACCCACTGAGCCACCCAGGTGCCCTGTGTGTAACATTTTATTGAAAAAGACTATAAATACCTACAGGTTTTGTGTTTTGTTTTTGCTTTTATAAAGCAAGGATAAATAGTGACAGAAAGAAGGATGGCAGGATCTGAATGTCCTTCGCTGAGATGGAGAGAAAGAGAGAGTGTAATGGCCTCCACTGACTCTAGTTTGGAAATTCTGGACTACCTGTATGATTTCAATACTTAGAATAATAGAGCTCAGGCACGGAAACTGTCATCACAACCTTAGATATGTTGTTAGGTAAATTCTGTTTTGTTTTGTTTGTGAACAAGAACATTGTTCTACCCAATGCGCTTTAAGATCCTTATTATTGTGAATCCAGCTTCTAAATGGTTTAATAAACCGGCAGGACCCCGGAGTGTATGGAAACAAATACCGTACTAGAAGCAGGAGAGACATCGGTCTCCTGGTTTTACTAGAACTAGCTGTGTCACTTTAGGCAAGTGGTCTCTCTCCTCTGAGGAGAGGAAAAGTCCTCTACTTGTATAATGAGTTTTAAGGATTAGGTGACCCACCACTAAGGTCTATTCCTGCTTTACTATTCTCAGTACAAGACATTTGTTCCCTTTCCTATAAAAACGTACAGTTTTCATCAGCGAAAGCAAGCTCTGGGGTAAGGAAGACCATCAGTAACTCCAGCTTCTTCACAGTTAGATCTTGGTGAATAAAACTTTCAAGCTTTCCAGACACTTGTTTTCTAGAGTATGTAAAATCTGTTATATCCCTTTATGATTGTGATTATATATGAAGCAAATACCTTGTTTAGAAATTATCTGAACTACACTTAGAGAAAGCAATGCATTTTTGGTTTGGGATTTTGTTTTTGTTTTCTCATTAAATAGGAGTTTCACCGCTTAACCTGAAATATCCCAAAAGTCTTCCTGTCTTTGAAAGTATACTCAAAAACAGCTCAAAAACAGCTTTTGTGGCTTAAAAGATTATACAGATACTAAGCAAAACATTCAGAAGAAACTAAGTGCTCTAGGAAAACTTCTCTGACTCCAGCATTTAGAAAGGTGGCATTGTTCTAGAAGAAATAAGTAAGGAGGAAGACCTGACTGCCTCTATTTCTAGATAATGAAGCTTTCATAGGATTTTAAAATTGGGAAAGGTCTTAATGATCATCTAATTCAGCAGAGGCATACCTCTCAACATTTCTGCCATTTGGTCAACCATCCTCTGCTTTCACATGTCCTATGACAAAGAACTTACCACCCCATGCTATAGATCATTCCACCGAAAGACAGCCTTACTCATTGACAAATTTCTTCTGTAAATAACCCTTGAGCTAGGGTTACTGGAAGCCACTCCGAGCCACAAACTGTGCCAAATACTTACTCTTTGTTAGAGGCCTACCCCTCATATTTGTGGGGTCTGGGGCAAGAATACAAACAGAGGACCAATACCGTACATCTAAATGTGTAAAAGTTATATATCAAACTGGCAAACTGTTGGGTAAACTTATTATGTAGATGTACTTTGACAAAAACACCTTCCATAGACTGAATTGTGTCATTCCCCCTCAAATTCATGCACTGAAGCCCTAACCCTCAGAAAACACTCACCAGAAACTCATCAGCAAACAACTTTGTGGCCCCTGGGTCTTGGACATCCAGTCTCCAAAACCGTAGAAGAAGAAAGATCTGTTGTTCAAGCCACCCAGGCCGTGGCATCTTGCTACAGCGGCCCAAGCTGACTAATACAACACCCAAGCTGAAAAATCAGAGAAAGCTGTGGTTTTTTTACATGAGCAAAATAAGAAAGGCAACAGAATTTCCTTATTATTTCATACATCTGGGTTTTCTGTTGATGAGCTGTATTGGCTGAGTAATAAAATAAAGACATACATAATTCATAAATGCTATATAATTACCTTCATTTTAGTAAAATCACTTGGTACGTGGTTATAACCCAGATCTTCACAGAATTTATGTTCTGTTGGACCTGAACTGTGTCAGTCACTGAAGCAGATGTTCAGGGCTGCAGGCAGTACCATGTTAGGGCTGAGCACCGGATCCCAAGAGGTCCCCGTGTGTTCTTGAGTACAGTGTGTATGTGTGTGTGTGTGTGTGTGTGTGTGTGTGTGTGTGTGTGTGTGTGAATTTACAGGGCCCTCTGAAGCCCACCACCCAGGACAGAAAGCCTCTCTTGCCTGAGACTGAGGTTGGGATGCCATTTTATTTGAACCCAAACCTGTAAATATCACATACCACGCCTTTCAGCCGACTCTGTATTTGGATATCTTTGAGGTACAGAGTTGTCTTAGGGTATGAGTACCATGTAGAGTTTCAGAATTTTTTCCTGTACTTGAGGGCATTTTATTCAAATGCAAAACACACTTTATACACCAAAGTGCAGAAGAATAAAGAAATGAGCAAATCTGACTCTGGGCAACCAGAACTAAATCCTGTGATCACATCATCCTATATACAGGCAGGTCTTGATCTCACCCCACATCCATCCATCTCTGAGCTACATTTGCCAAAAAGCTGAAAGTTAGATTCCGATAGCAGAACAAAGACAAGTTAGGATCTCCCCTCTGGCTCCCCCAAAATCCCCCCACCAAAAAAACCCTTATGCATTTATCTATACTTAGGCAACTATCTTTTCTTTTACTTAAAATATCATTTTCTTCACATGAACAGAACAATAAAATAAGGTGCACTACAGATACTGATTCTCTTAGCTATTCAAAGTCTCCTCTTATTTCTTTTCTCCTAAAGGGGATATAAGAACTGGGTTAATACCCGCTCTTGGTTTTTTTTTTTAAGTGAAAAAAGATATAAAAATGAAAGTAAAAATCTTTCTCTTTATTCTTAACTGCCAGTAACAATTACCAGAGTTAACCATGCCAACATTTTCTTGTGGAACTTTCCAGAATTTTTCTAGGCATATACAGGCCTTTTTTTTTTTTTTTAAATCAATGGGATCATGCCATCCATGCTCATCTGAATTTTACCTTTTTTTTTTTTTTTTTTAACCATTACAATTTATCCTGAAGATATTTCCATTTTATCACACAGAGAAAAAGCTTATCTCCTAAAGCTCTGAAAACAAAATGAGATAGTTACCTGTCATTAACACCAGATCTGGGGTATATTGGGCTCTCAAAAAATGTTAGTTTCTTTCTTCCCTTTCAAATTTTCCTTTTCCTCCTGCACAAATTTATGATTGTGATCATGGAAGATTTGATCACGTATATATAGATGTAGGTACAGAAAGTCACAGAATTTCAGAATTTAGAGTAGATGGCTCTTACAAATTACTTGACTTACAGGGTGGAGCCTGTACCCAAACCAAATCTTTGCTTTCAGTTTGGTATTCCTTTAATCCTTTTTCATTTCTAATATAATTTTGATTTTTATCTATTTTTCATCTTAAATATTAAAGTACATGCAAAGGTGTTAAACAATGATAAGACATCAACTTGTGTATGCAGCTTAAAAGCAACAAGACAGTAATTTTCATTTAGAGACGGTAACTCAAACCAAAGATAATACTTGGTTTATTTGAAAAAATATTAACTGTGGCAGAAAACTCAAAAGGATTAGTTCTGGGAAGGACTCAGGGTCTGCAGTGTGAAAAAGACTTACTTCTTCCGCTGTCTGAATCTGTTTGCATATACATTTGTGTTTCTGCTTGAAAAACTAGAATACGCCGCAGATAGTCCGGCAATGTTTGGTAGCCTCGTGTTTTGCCTAAGGATACATTCCTCAAAGCCTTTAAAATGCTAATGAAGGAGTAGAGATCAGGAGTTCAGGAAGGAAAACAGGTAGGTTAAAACCAAGAATCCCGGAGAGTGATATTAACATTGGAAAGGGAACAACACTTGGGAGTTCCCCGTGGAGGATAAAAGGAATTATGATAAGAGTTTACACCCGGCAACTTGGCCAGTGAATTTACTTTGCAGTTATTCTAAAAAATACAGGTTTGTTTGAGAATAAGAGAGACGCATGGGGGGAGGGGGCAGTGTAAAAAGTGAAATTACTCCATTTAATCTGGCTGAAAATTTTAGAGAATAACTTATCAGACCAACATAATAGTGATGTCAAATAAACTCTTTTTTGCTCTGAAGAGACTGGCTTGTTTTTCTCCTAAACATATGATGATCTAAGGAAGCTGCCTAGAATGAGGTTAGGCAATCTATCACATGACCCAAATCCCCCAGCTCAGACTCCCTTTGGAAAAAATTCTGAAAGACTCATGTTTACATCACAAGGATAGAGAGAAGGCAAAACACAGAAGGAAGCAAAAAAAAAAAAAAAAAAAAAAAGTTAAGGCTGAAGTTTTGGCAAGTCAAGTACTCTGTTATTTAAAAGTCCTTTAAAGCACAGAACCATAGAAGTGGAAGGACTCTTAAAGGTCACTGGGCCCCCTCATTTTCCAGATGAGGAAACAAACAGGGGCCCAGAGACTCATCCAGGTCTCACAGACAGTCAGAGAGGCCCCAGTCTCGGAATCCACAGCTCCCCAGTCAGTGCTCTGGTTATGACTGGCCCCTCCTCCCATAGGCTGTTTATTTCCAGTGGCCTGATGTGCACTCATTCTATGCCTACCCTGCTTTTAAAAATGATTCTATGTTTTTCTTTTCCCTCTACTAATCATATGAAATTATCAATCTAATACAAGGAGATCGTATATCTTTACTTGAGTGGACACCTCAGCTATGTAAAGACCCGTCCTTTATGAAAGGTGTGGGAAAATAATGACAGTCCCTCAAATCGTTCCGATCCTAGGGTACAGAGATGGAAGAGAAGGTGGGTGTGGAGAGGCAGGCACCTTACTGAAACATTCATACTACACCCAATTACACACACACACAAACCAAGCATACCAAGCACACCAAGCATATAGACAAAAACAGACCATGCCCATTCAAAGGTGTGAAATAGAGACAGCATGAAAAAGAGGAAGAGATCCTTGATTCATTCCAAAGATCTATGCCTTCAGCAAAAATTTACATGTACTTTATTGTTGATTATAGGTTCATTATTGTTGATTATAGGTATAACATTATACAGCAGAGCCTTAAAGATTATTCATCTTGCTTAACAAACTTTACACTTGGGATTAGTAAATCCCCAATCCCTGACAACCACCATTCCACTCTTTGTTTCTATGAACTTGACTATTTTAGAGACATTGTATTAGTGGAATTGTGCAATATTTATCTTTCTGTAACTGACTGACTTCTCTTAGTATAATGTTCTCAGGATTCATCCATGTTACCACATATCGCAGAATTCCCTTCTTTAAGGCTGAATAGTAACCCACTGTGTGTATAGGCCACACTCTACCCATCCATCTGTTGATCGACAAGTTTACACTCTTTCCATACTCTGGCTATTGTGACTAGTGCTGCAATGAACATAGCAGTGCTAGTATTTCTTTGAGATCCTGATTTCAATTCTTTCAGATACTCAGAGGTGGGCTTGCTGGATCATATTTTACTCTTATTGAGAATATTTTGAGGAAACTCCATTCTGCTTTCCAAAGCAGCGGCACCATTTCGCATTCCCATCAAAAGTATGCAAAGGTTCCAATTTCTCCACATTCTCACCAACACTTGTCTTTTGTTTTGTGATACTAGCCACTCTGAAAGGCTTGGGGTAGCAATTCATTGTTATTTTCATTTGTTTTTCCCTAATGATCAGTGACATTGGGCATTTTTTCCATATAGTTGGTGATCTTTATGTCTTCTTTGGAGAAATGTCTTCAAGTCCTTAATGTATTTTCTTAATGTATTTTCTAATCAGATTATTAGGTTATTGTTGTTGGACTTTTTAAATGTTTTTACTACTGAGTTGTAGGACTTCCTTATATGTTGTATCAGTCAGGATTCTCCAGAAAAACAGCACCAATTTTATACACACACACACATATTTGTACAAGAAAAAACTCATTATAGGAATTGGCTCACATGATTATGGAGGGGCTAAGAAGTCCTACAACCTGCTATTGGCAATCTGGAGAAACAGTCAAACCAGTGGTATAATTCAGTAGGTGTTCAAAGGCTTTAGAACCAGGGGAACCTATGGTATAAGGCTTAGAGTCTCAAGGCCCAAGAACCACGAGATCTGATGTCCAAAAGCAGGAAAAATAGATGTCCCAGCTCAAAAGAGAGAGAATTCACCAGTCCTCCACCTTTTTGCTCTGTTCAGGCCCTCTATGGATTGGATGATGCCTCCCACTTTGGGCAAAGTGATCTTCTTTATTCAGTCTACTGATTCAAACACTTAGCTCTTCCAGAAACGCCTTCACAAACATACCCAGAAATGTTTTACCAGATATCTGGGCATCCTTGAGCCCAGTCAAGCTGAAACAAACTAGCCATCTCATCAATTCTGGAGATTAACCTCTTATCAGTCAAATGGCTTGCAAATATTTTCTCCCATTGGACAGGATGCCTTTTCACTGTTGATTATTTCCTTTGTTGTGCAGAAACTTTTTAGTTCAGTGTAGCCTGGCTTCTTTATTTTTTATTTTTGATGCCAGTATTTTTAGTGTCACATTCATGAAATCACTGCCAGCGCCAATGTGATGAAACTTTCCCCTTCTTTCTTCTACGTGTTTTACAATTTGGGGTTTTATGTTTAAGTATTTAATCTATTTTGAGTGGATTCTGTGTATGGTGTAAGGAAAGGGTCTGATTTCAATCTTTTTTGCATGTGCATATCCAGTTTTTTCAGCACCATCTGTTAAAGACATTATCTTTTCCCCACCCCGTATTCTTGGCCCCTCTGTCAAAGACCAGTTCATAGTATATACGTGGATTTACTTCCATGGTGCTGCATTTGGCTTGTTAGTATTTCGTTGATGATTTTTGCATCTATATTCATTAGAAGTCTTGGCATGTAGTTTCCTTTTCTTGTGGTATCTTCATCTGGCTTTGGTATCAGGGTGATGCTGGCTTCATAAAATCGGTTTGGAAGTATTCCCTCCTCTTCAGGTTTTTGGAAGAGTTTGAGAAGGATTGGTGTTAATTCTTCTTTAAATGTTGGAGAATTTACTAGTGAAAACATCTTGTCCTGGTCTTTTGCTAGGAAGTTTTGGATTACTGATTCAATACCCACACTGGTAGTAAGCCTGTTCAGACTGTCTACTTCTTCATGACGTAGTCTGATAGGCCGTATGATTCTACAAATTTATCCATGTCCTCTAGGTTATCCAGTTTGTTGGTTTATAATGGTTCACAGTATAATTTTTCTTAACATTATATGATGTGCTTTGTATCGTGACAAGTTTTGACTTAAAGTCTATTTTTTCTAATGTATGTATAGCCACCTCTATACTCTTTTGGTTACCATTTACATGAAGTATCTTTTTCTTCCCTTTACTTTTAGCTTATGTGTGTCCTTAAATCTAAAGTGAGTTTCTTGCAGACAATATATTGTTGGGTCTTATTTTTTTGTTTTTTTATCCATTTTCTGCCTTTTGATAGGGAATTCAATTCACTTACAGTTAATTATTGACAGGGAAGAATTTATTATTGCTATATGGTTGTTTCCTATTAGTCTTGTACTTGTCTATTTTTACGACTTGTTTTGTGTATGGGTATACATACACACACGTGGATATATATGTCTCTATGACTCTCTATATATCCATATATTTCTACACATATGTCTATATCTATATATTGCATCGGTATGCTTTCTCTTTTTCTACTGTGTAACTACTATGGGAATTTTGTGTGCATGTATGGGGGGTTACCTTGGAGCTTACATAAAATATTTTATAGCTATAACAGTCTATTTTTTAAAAAAGAGATCTTATTTTTAAGTTATCTGTACAACTAACATGGGGCTTGAACTTGTAGCCTTGAGATCAAGAATCACACGCTCTTCCAACTCAGCCAGTCAGGTGCCCCTGCAACAGTCTATTTTACCTACTTAAGTTCAATTGCATATAAAAACTCTATATTTCAACTTCTCCCCCAATACTTTTTTACTGTTGTGAGAATTTACATTCATTCATATTGTGTATCTTTTGACATTTTTTTAAAAGATTTTATTTATTTATTTGACAGATAGAGATCACAAGTAGGCAGAGAGGCAGGCAAAGAGAGAGAGAGGAGGAAGCAGGCTCCCTGCTGAGCAGAGAGCCCAGTGCAGGGCCCGACCCCAGGACCCTGAGATCGTGACCCTAGCTGAAGGCAGAGGCTTAACCCACTGAGCCACCCAGGTGCCCCTCTTTTAACATATTTTTAAGGTATATTTTAATACTTTTGTCTTTTAACTTTTATACTAGAATTAAAATTAATTTACCCACTACTATTACAGGAATACAACATTCTCGTTTTGTCTATGTATTTACCTTTATCGAGGTTTCATACTTTCTTATGCTATTATGTTGTTATCTAGCATCCTTTCAACTTGAAGTATTCTCTTTAGCATTTCTCCTAAGGCAGGACTAGCGGAGATGAACTCTCTGAGCTTTTGTTTGCCTGGGAAACTCTATTTCTCCTCCCTTTTTATGACAGACATTTTTGCTAAGTACAGTAGTCTTGCTTGGCTTTTTTTTTTTTCTTTCAACACTTTAAATACATCATTCTACCCTCTTCCGGTGTGCAAGGTTTCTGCTGAAAAATCCACTGATAGTCCTATGAAGGTTCTCTTGAACATGCCAAGTTGATTTTTACTTGTTACTTTCAAAATTCTCTTTTTCTTTGGCTTTTGACAGTTTGTGTGTCTCAATGCAAATTTCTTTGCATCCATTCTTTCTTTGCATAAGCTTTCTGATCCTTTCTCTCTTCCTTTTTCTCCTCTGGGGCTTTCATAATGCATATAGTACTATGTTCGATGAGGTCCCATAAGTCGCTTAAGTTTTCTTCACTCTCTTTCATTCTTTTTCTTTTTGCTCCTCTGACTGAATTATTTCCAATGACTTGTTTTCAAGTTCACAGACTCTTCTCTTTGCTCTAGTCTGCTATTAAATGCCTCTAGTGAATTTTTCAGTTTAGTTATTGTGTCTTTCATCTCCATGGTTTCTACTTGGTACTTTTTAAATATTGCCTATGCTTTGCTGAAATTCCCACTTTGTTCATGCATTTTTCCTCTTGACCTCAGAAAGCATCTTTATAACAGTTATTCTGAATTCTGTCAGGTAAATCCTATAACTCCATTTCATTAGGGTCAGTTTCCAGAAATTTATTTTCTTTCTTTGTTTGGAACACCTTTGCCTGATCCATCATTTTCTTTGTCTGTGCTGGTGTTTATACATTGTACAAAATAGGCACCTGCACCAGTGTTCACGGACTGACCTTGTATAAGAGAAGATTCCCACCTATTAACCCTGCCCAGGATCTGGGGGCAGGGGGTGTGCCTGTCAACTCTTTCCCTCCACAGGAGAAGCAGGAAGCTGTGGTTTTTGTGTGCTTGCTCTGTGCTAAGTCAGGGGTGGGGAAGCTATTGTATCTATCATCCAAACCACAGTCCCTATTCTCCCTGAGGTGGTTAGATAGCGTCAGACCCATCACAGCTCCAAGACTGACATCTGATCGCTTTATGCTTAGCAGGAGGGAAAATCTATGACATTCACCAGCCAAAGCTGCTGTTTCCATTCTCCCTCAGGTAGCTAGATTATGCTGGACTCATCAGAGTTCTAAGACTTACAAGACAAATCAGTCCTCGGGGAGCTCCCTGGGAAATTCCAGGGTGCTGGATGCATAAACCACACTCTCTTTTCCCTAGGAGAAGCTGGGAGTTAGGGTTCTCCTCTTGATTGTATGGCACTGTGCTGGGAGCAGGGACTCTGGTGAAAAGGGGTCCTGAATATTGGCTTTGGTGTGTCTGGCTTCATTTTTACCTAGGGTGCAAGAGCCTTACAATTAGTCTGTTGATTTTACATAAAGTGAATCTGTTTGTGAATTGTTGCTGACTTAGTATGTTTGTGAGGGAAGCAGGATCCAGGACTTCTAACTTTGCCATCTTGCCAACATTGCTTCTGGAAATTCTTGTTGTATAGATTTTTGTAAAGTTCAAATACTTTACCTAAATTTGGAAATCTTTTTTATTTACAAAAAAAAGCTGCTCTTCAACATCTGTGATATTTTCTCACTTAACAAAACTGATTTCTAAATTTATGACAGTTTTATTTATAAAAATACATCATTCAGTATTTCAGAGATCATTGTTTATAAAACATATCAAGTTCAATAAAAACATTTTTCTATTCTTATGAAGAGCCAAAAATTACCAACAGTCATAAAAAAAAAAAAGAACTGGTTAGATATATTTTTGCAGAAATAACAAATGTTGATTTAACAGAGCAGAAATATTGTTTCACCAAATCTTTAATATATGGAATTTTACTTCAGGTCAGAATAAAAATGTCACCATGGACTTTATTGGGATACCACAGCATATTCTAGTCTTTGGTTTCAAGCACTTCTAGATTCTATTAAAGACAACAGAAATGCTACCATAGTAATAACTGACCTATAAGTGGCAGGGAGGCAGTTTATTATTTTGAAGTATAATTCTATTAATAAGCTTCCTGGAAAAGAGCAGGTAATAATACTATACAAACAGAAATCTACTTTTAAGGTTTCAAATTTTAGGGTATCAGAGAGATTTAGTTATGTGTAAATAAACATATTCTGCTAGACACAAAAGAGTTAATAGCAAAAACTTTTATCTAATGGTTAGTTCAAATGCTATTTAAAAAATACACTCCTGGGGTACCTGGGTGGCTCAGTGGGTTAAAGCCTCTGCCTTCAGCTCAGGTCATGATCCCTGGATCCTGGGATCAAGCCCCATACTGGGCTCCCTCCTCATCAGAAAGCCTTTTTTTCCCTCTCCTACTCCCCCTGCTTGTGTTCCCTCTCTCACTGTGTCTCTGTCTGTCAAATAAATACATAAAATCTTAAAAAAAAAGAAACCACTTCTTTCTAAGGTTTATTCAATAACCAGTGAACTATAGCTTAAATAATGGCAAACACTCAATGAGTTATAAAAATTATGCTTGATTTTCCATTAAGAATTATTATTTTTTATGATATTACTTATTTATTTGACAGAAAGAGATCACAAGTAGGCAGAGAGGCAGGCAGAGAGAGAGAGGAAGGGAAGCAGGCTTCCTGCTAAGCAGAGAGCCCAATGTAGGGCTCGATCCCAGGACCCTGGGATCATGACCCAAGCCGAAGGCAGAGGCTTTAACCCACTGAGCCACCCAGGTACCCTCATTAAGAATTATTATTAATGGAAAATATATCAGATGAAAGCATAAGGGGTTGAATTTTTCAAAACTGACAACTGTACAGGTGGTGCAGTAAATTCGCATCCGCAGCTAGGGGGATGGTTAACTGAAAATTCTAGTTAGTTGTCCAAACTACAGCTTCTAACTAAATGTGATCTTAATTACTAATATAAATTTGGTTATAGGAAATAAATGTTTATGAAAGATTGCTTGATGGACATGATATCCTAAACGTTACCTGTTGGAAGAACAGGGCAATTAAAAAGTTTTCTATCCAAATTGAATTCAGAGTTAGATTAATGGGAGAGCCAGAAAACCTAGTCTGAATGTACTAAAACATTAGTGGAAATATAATGCATTAGAGAAAATTGCGTTTATCAAAATCTCTCTCAGAAACTGAGATAGGTGGAGGTGACTGGGTGGTTCAGTTGGTTAAGCAACTGCCTTCAGCTCAGGTCATGATCCTAGAGTTCCAGGATCGAGTCCCTCTTCAGGCTCCCTGCTCAGCAGGAAGTCTGCTTCTCCCTCTGACCCTCCACTTCTCGTGCTCTCTCTCTCTCTCTTTCTCCCAAATAAATAAAATCTTAAAAAATATATGTATTAAATTAAAAAAAAAAGAAACGGAGATAGGACAGCGTATTGGGATAAGACATTTGGGGTGGGGCACGAGACCGCCAGTGAACATGCTCCAACATCCAGAAAGTTGCTAAAGTGCAGTTATAAGAACATGTTTTGCTTTAAGGGGGCAAGTTCAGGAAAAGAGCTAAATTATTCAGGGTAACAGACTAACCTACCAACCTCCTTCTAGCCTCCTGTGAAGTTTAATGGGATGTCAATGAATAATATCCTGACCAGCCATTCACATGCTCTTGGCTCAGCCTGGGGAGTACTCCTGAGTCCTTACAGAATTGTCTTTACTTAGTAATGCTTTGGGACCATAAGGTACACTCTAAGAAAGTCACATGAAACATAATATTCTATCATGGGGATAAAGTTAAGAGTGAAGGACCCTTTTCATAAGATCTACAATAAGTCTTTTTGGAAACAACCACTTTGTTTTTATCTTAAGGACATTATGGAATTTGCAAGTGAGCTTACCTTCCCTTTTGCTTTGAATGATGGGACACTTAAGGGACAGATTTGCCATCTCATTCTTGAAACAGGTTCAGAGTATGTGTTTCTTACCTCTTGTTTCTTAACTTCTATTTTCTTAACCAATTTTTTCTTTCACCTGTACTCCTTCAATTTTTTTTTCACTCTTCTATGTTAGTAATATTTTTGAAAGTTACCTTTATTCCTTTGCAACTAGCTGGAGCCCCTGATTCCAGGCTCTGAGGCCTTCCTCTTGGTTAATCACTCATTTTGACAGAGCACCGCCTCTAGCAGCTGCCTGAGATAAAGGCAAAATGAGAAATAATTTTTTTCGATATCTCATTTATTTGAAATGGTCTTTTGATATCTCATTTATTTGAAATGGTCTTTCTTCTACCTTCACCCTTGATTTTGGCTGGCCATAGAAAAGTCTCTTTTTCTGTGCTGATTGGGCATTTAAAAAGTAGCGTTGTTTCATTGTTTATAATTTAGCTGTTCTAATACCATTGTACTGATCAAATTATTTAACAACCGTAGGAAATCAGAGCAGGCAAATAATTGAGCCACTGTTTTCTGGACCTTAATATTATATATTATATACAAAGTTAACACCGTATAAGGGAAACTCTTGGGTTCTATTTGTCAAAATATTAAGAACCTATTTTTTCCCATGTTGTTTGTATAACCTTATACCTTTCTCTTTTTTATTGTAGATGCCATATGCCAAGCTGGCTTATATGAGATAAGATTACTGACCCCTTTTGGGGCCTCATTCTGTTTGCTCATTCATTCATCATTCACTCCGTCAATATCTCTCCCTTTCTCAATTTCCCCATCTGGTTTCCTTTCTCTTCACCATTGTCACTCTTCTTTCTTTCCTCCGGGAAAACCCCATAAATGAAAATCTATAACTAACCAAAACACAGATTGGGAGAGCAATGACACTGCTTGAGCCCAAGGCTCGGAGTCAGCCACCTCCCCTCTGCATTCTAAAAGCGAATTCTCTCTACCACTACAGACGGACAGCTGTGGTACCTGATTTAAAATACCTTAAGATTTCAAGTTGAAAGAACTGGGCTATGAGCAAGACACTGTGCCAGGTGCTTTCATCTCAAATTCCTCCTCATAGCAGTTCTAATAGAATTCTGTGGGTTTACTGTGGTTTTATAGGTAAGAAAGAGGATACTCATAGAAATGAATTTGCCTTAAGTTCTACAGCTAAATAAATGATCAATCAGTATTCAAATGTAGATCCACACGAAAAGATGCTCAGCACTACTAATTATCAGGGAAATGCAAATCAAAATCACAGTGAGATATCACTTTATGCCTGTCAGAATGGCTAGTATCAAAAAGACAAGAAATAACGAGTGTTGGTGAAGATGTGGAGAAAAGGGAACCCCCACGCACAGCTGGTGGGAATGTAAATTGGTACAACCACTATGGAGAACAGTATGGACGGTCCTCAAAAAATTAAAAATAGAAATACCATATGATCCACTGGATTATTTACCCAAAGAAAAGAAAACTATGAATTTGAAAAGATATATGCACCACTATGTTTGTTGTAGCATTATTTATAATAGCCAAGTTATGGAAGCAACCTAAAAGTCCGCCAATAGATGAATGAATAAAGATGTGATGTATATAATTACACACACACACACACACACACACACACAAAGAGGAATATCACTCAGGTATAAAAAAGAACAAGCTCTTGACATTCACAACGTTGCTAGAACTAGAGGGTATTATGCTAAGTGAAATAAGTAAAACAGAGAAAGACAAATACCGTATGATTGTACTTCTATGTGGGGTCTAAAAAAACAAAAGAACAAGCAAACAACAACAACAACAAAACCAGACACAGTCTCATAAATGTAGAGAACACACTGGTGGTTGCCGGAGCAGAGGGGGTTGGGGGGGATGGTAAAATAGGTGAAGGGAATTATGAGATACAAATTTCTAGTTATAAAATAAACTGAGGGGATAAAAAGTACAGCCTAGGGAATACAGTTATTAACAGTATAATAGCGTTGTATGGCGACAGATGGCAGTTACACTTATGGTGGTAAGCACAGGACAGTGTATAGAAGTGTCAAGTCACTAGTGAGTTTTGAGCTAAAACTAATATAACATCATATGTCAAATAAACTTCAATTAAAAAAAGGATGAAAGAAATTTAGATCCAACTCTAAAACCTAGGTTTTTAACTGAGTTTTAAGTTTTGTTTTGTTTTTAAAGATTTTATTTGACAGACAGAGATCACAAGTAGCAGAGAGGCAGGCAGAGAGAGAGGGAGAAGCAGGCTCCCTGCTGAGCAGAGAGCCCAATGCAGGGCTCGATCCCAGGACCCTGAGATCATGACTTGAGCTGAAAGCAGAGGCCATAACCCACTGAGCCACCCGGGTGGGTGCCCCTAAAGTTTATTTTTAATGGGAAAAAGTTTTGCTTACAGGGAGGATAGGTTTTTTCAGGAATGTTTGATAGTATAACTGTAATATTGCCCTTTGGGCACTCAGGATATCTTAACTTGATTTGAGGAAGAAAGCAACTTTAAAGTTGAAAGATCATCTTTTAATCATTAATGTTTACATTAAATTGCATTATAGCTGGAGTTTTAAAATTTATAAGGTTAATTTTCACCATAGCTATAATAGTAATGAAAAATTCAAATGTTGTGATCCGTAGATCACAAAGTTTTCAAAGGCATGTAGGTGGAAGACTGTTTTGGTAGAGACTGCCCTCATAGATGAACTGCCCATACATTTAATTTACCTTCAGATAATGAAAAAAATATTCTCTTGGTAGCATATAAAGTATTCTTATATGCCAAATCTCCTCATGGTTGGTTTTTTATGTTTCAGTTAGGGAGTGACATTTTTGCTGTGTATAGACTACTGAAAAAGGACAAGTTATCCCTGTACTATTTCAGCAGTTTAAAAAAGCTTTAAAAGAAATCTGCAGTTGACTCCTGAACAACATGGGTTTGAACTGCACACATCCATTTGTACATAAATTTTTTACAGTACTGTAAAAGTATGCGGTAAAAGTACAGTATTTTCTCTTCCTTATGACTTTTTAAGATTTTATTTATTTATTTGACAGAGAAAAATCACAAGTGGGCACAGAGGCAGGCAGAGAGAGGGGACAGGGGGAAAGCAGGCTCCCCGCAGAGTAGAGAGCCTGATGTGGGGTCCGATGTGGGGCTTGATCCCAGGATCCTGAGATTATGACCTGAGCTGAAGGCAGAGACTTAACCCACTGAGCCACCCAGGTGCCCCTGAGTTTTAAGTTTTAACCTAGTACTACCAAGACTCTCAACATTTACTTGAGAAAATCTTAGTCATTCTCAAACTCCTTTCTGTTCAGCTTGAAACAACAACAAAAAATTCATCATTTAATTAATATTAGGCTTTTTTTGTATGGAAGAGATGGTAATAAACAATAAAGATGGCACTGCCTTGCTCTTCACTTGCTTATTTCACAAGGGCAAAGACAATGTTCATTTTTAATATTCAATGAAAAGACTAAAATACAAACTAGCAAAACAAAATGCCTTAAGGATTTAGTTACATCAAGATATTTGAGATGGAGGGGCCACTGGGTGGCTCAGTTGGTTAAGTGTCTACCTTCAGCTCAGGTCATGATCCCAGGGTCCTGGGATTGAGTCCCACATTGGGGTCCTTGCTAAGCAGGGAGCCTGCTTCTCTCTGCCCACTGCTGCCCCAGCTGTGCTCTCTCCATGTTCTCTCTCTGACAAATAAACAAAATCTTAAAAAAAAAAAAAAAAAAAGATCCTTGAGATGGATGTGGGGTGAAAAAAGGTAAACATAGATCATGGAGATGGAATAAAACAATAAAATCAATCCTTCACTTTATTTTGTTTTTAACACTTCTATCCAATCATTTTAGAGTAATATACTCAAAACGTAGGTTTGCCTCAGTTACATATGCCTTCCCATTAAAGTCATGACCTGGTTTACAACAACAATGGCCCAAGGCCTTTCGCTAATTTTATTTAAGATTATATTTCTAGGATAAGAAATTAACTAAAAGGGGGCACAGGTGAACTTTCTGGGATGGTAGAAATGTTCTCTCTTGATTGTGGTAAGGCTTACATGGCTGTGTTTGTCAGAATTCATAGAACTTCACACCTAAAAGAATACATTTTCCTACATGTAAATCACCTCAGTAAACTTGACTTGAAAAAAAAGCCTGAACTCTTAACCACTCAGCTAAAAATAAAATAAAACTTAAAATACAGTTTATAACTTAGGTGTAAAACAAATCTTATTTATAGGAGTGAAGCAGATCTAGTAAATTTTTGTATTTATTTATAACACTAATAATCCAACTGGATTTTATATAATTCAATATAATAATATCAACATTTTAAAATAGGATATAAAAAAATGTTTTGAATTTTTTTTTTACAAAGTAAGGATTTGGACTGCAAAATCTTCCTTATAACCGTAATGTTGCTAAGGCAATGCTCTCTATTTTTTAAAAATCTCAAACAAAATAATCTAAGCCTATTAAAAGTTTCAAAGATTTAAACTGCCAGAATATCACCATAAAAGCTGCTTACATATTATGCTGGAAATTCTACATTTAATAGTTAAAGACAAAGAATTACCTGCTAGCTTTATTAACTGATAGATTCCACTATGTCCTAAAACACAATTGTAGCTCTGCTTCTAAAAAAGGCAAAGAAAAAAAAAACATGATTGTTTTCAACAAACCTGGATTTAAAAAGACAACAACACTATTAAGAACACAGGAAGGGGTAATTAAGTTATGTCTCCCCTTTATTAAGGTTTCAATAGATAAAAAAGCATCCAAGAAACCATTTACAAAGGTCCCCGCCTCTAATTAATTAATTGTTTTAGAGACCAAAGTCACTGGACTCTGTCTGGGAAAACAGTCCCAAATTACACATCAAACTTCTCAACTTAGATTTGTAGAATCTCAATTTGAATACCCTCTGTTTTTATTCTATCAGATATACTGAAGCCAACCACGTCAGTTTGAATTAAGAGGGCTAATGTGATTCCAAGCCCTGGAGACCCTGGAACAAAGGTACTTGTGTAACAGAAAGAACTTTTTCATTTTGATCAAATGAGTATAACTCTGGCAGATGTCATTGATCAATCAAAAAATACACACCTGATTTTTTTTCTAATATGGAAGCAAAGTGTATTTTTTTTTTTTTTTTTTAGAAACCACACCTATGTCTTGAATGGTAGTGTTATTTAATAATCAGACCGATTAGTTGCCCTACCTCTTGCAAATCTTTTTTTTTCTCTTCTTTTTTATTAAATTTATTTTTTTTTAAATAGCAAAGTGTATTTTTATTTATGACTGTGATAAAAATGCCCTTTAAGTTCACTGGGTTTGGTAAATTAACTTTTAGAAGAATGAAAAATACCTTATGTGCTACTCTCCATAACATCTAGAATAATTGCCGTCTCCCAATATCGGTCTTAACATTCTCAATTTTTTGTTTTGTTTTGTGTTTTTAGGAAGGGAGAAGGAGTTCGAGGAGGGGCAGGAGAGAGAGAGAGAATCTTAAGCAGGCTCCACACCCAGGATGGAGCCCAGCGCAGGGCTTGATCTCATGACCCTGAGATCACGACCTGAGCAGAAATCAAGAGCGGGATGCTTACCGACCGAGCCAACCAGGCACCCCAACATTTTGTTTTAAAAGTTAGACAGGCTTAACCATATCTTTATAGCAATAAAGTCTGATTTTGTTCATGTGCTTATGTTTTCTCTAATGTTTTTCACTTTAATAATATATAACAATAAAAAACCGCATAAAAATCTGAGAAAGTTTTCAAAGCCTTACTTCACTGGGAATGACTACATTCTAGATATTAAAGGACAATTAACTTGCTAAGAACAAATGCTCTAAGGCTGTTTGTGAAAAAATATTGGAGCGGTATCAGGACATCCATGATGCCTATATAAGGTACCCTAAGAGGTAACAGAACACTGCCAACTAGGCAAAAAAAAAATTACTCTAAGAATTTTATTCCTTCCAAAATTGAAATCAAGTAAATAAACTGAGTAATAAGTATTTATTAAAAGTACATAGATCATGGAAGTATTTTTATATCTGCTATCTCTGGGAGCTAGGTTCACCAGTCTGAAACTCAGCCAAGAGAAGTCCTTGTAGTGACAGTTGCTTGTGTTGGGGGGAGAGGGTTGAAAGGTCAGACCTCTAAAATGACAGTGACAATGAAGGCAGGAGTGAGTCAAGAGCAAGCAATAGCAAAAGTTGGTCCTAAAGTGGCAGCTGAGAGAAGAGAAAGTCGTGGGCTCACTGGCTTGGTGCCTTTCAATGAGGACACGAATGGGACCGAACAAGGAGTCAGGTAAGATTTGCTAGTGTGGAGGGAATTAAGGGGTTCTGTGAATAGAAAATCAGAAAGCTTGGAATAGAATTAGAAAGCTGGAGAGTTATTCTAAGGAAGGAAGTGCCTATGTTGTATGTGCTACCGGGGGAGGGGATTCTGAGCTGTTACTAGTATTTAAACACCTGCCCTAATTAGATATGTTCATCAGATGTCAGTGCGATGAACAGTGACAGACATTCCAGATAAGGGGGAAAAAGGCCCAGGGTTAAAGTTACTTTGTAAATCCTAGAGTGAGAGGGAGACTCTGGGGCATAACATTATGGGATATGGGTTCTCACCCCATGAGCTCTGGAAATCAAATAGGTCTATGGTGGTTAACAAATGTATTAATTTGACTGGGCCACAGGGTGGTCAGATGTTTGGTCAAACATTATTCTGGATGTTTCTGTGAGGGTGTTTTTGGATGAGATTAATATTTCCATTGGCAGATTAAGTAGTTGCCCTCCCTAACGCTGGTGGGCCTCATCCAGTCGGTTGAAGGTATATAAAAACAGACACAGATTCTCCCGACCCCCCATCGCCCGTGTGGGTGAATTCTTCCTGCCTTTGGACTTGGAAAGGAACCACACCGTTGGCTCTCCCAGGTCTCCAGCGTGCCGACTCACGCGGCAGATCTTAGGACGTACCAACCTCCATACACGTGAACCAATTCTTTACAATAAATCTCTTACGCACACATATGTAATATTAACTGAAATAGTTTCATACAGGATTGAGCTCAGAGACTGGCACACAGTGCTCAATAAATGGAAGTCGTTATTTTTATTATAATAGAAGGCTCCATTTTGAGAAAAAATCCAAGTGAAACAGTGCCTAAAAATGGTGAGGAGGGTGGTATGAAAGTGAGTAGGAGTTTTCAAAGCTCAACCTAGCCAACAGCAAAGTGTCCCCATTAGGTCTTTCCTTCTAGCTTTCTTTCTTCTGTTGTCATTAAAGTTACTGTTTTTCATCACACTCATGGAACTCTTTGTCTGCGAAAACATAGCTGAACCGCTTTCTAAAACCCTAATTAAAATCTTGTTAAAAATCTTCCAAATATGGGGCACCTAGGTGGCTCAGTAATTAAATGTCTGCCTTGGGCTCAGGGTCCTGGAATCAAGCTCCATACTGGGCTTCCTGCTCAGCGGGAAGCCTGCTTCTCTCTCTCCCACTCCCCCTGCTTGTGTTCCCTCTCTCCCTGTGTCTCTGTCAAATAATAAATAAAATCTTTAAAAAAAAAAAACTTCCAAATACATATCACTCTTTCTTGACTTAATTAAACATAATGCATATTATAATGTGGACCTTCTGATTTGGGATTTTGCAGAGCTATTAGATTATTATTGAAAATATCAGTAGCCACTGTAACATACTATATATGTATTTTCAAAATTAGATCTTTGATAGCAACTTATTTTTTCATTGATCTTCTGTAAAATCGAGTGTGGCATCAATTCCAGCTTGTTGAGTTTTGGCTAGTAAAGTTTGACGGTAAAAATCCCCCTCTCTCTGACAGTGGTAACTTACAAGGTAGAGAGTAAATTAAATCTCTTCATTTTATATCCTTAAATCTTCTCTCAGGGTGGTAGGAAGTATTGTGCAGAAACCAAATCTACTTCAATGTAAACATTCCATTTAGCAACCAGTTGTAACTATCCCCAGAAGGAGAGCTTCTGAAAATCCTGATTTGGGAGTGGGGAGGGGCGGAGAGGGAGAGAGAGAATCCCAAGCAGGCTCCAAGTCCAGTGCAAAGACTGACATGGGGCTCAATCCCACAACCCTGAGATAATGACTCGAGCCAAAATCACGAGTCAGACACTCAACCGACAAAGCCACCCAGACACCTCACCTATTTAAAACAAAAAAATAATAATAACTATTTCCCTGTGATGAGGACCTAACTAACCCAGTGTGTGGATTATAGTTATGGCCTGGAGAACAGGACAAAGTTCTACCACCTCCAGTCTAAACGCTCACCAACTGCTTAGATCCCAAGATAATTTAGGGTTTGATTGTTTTATTTTGTCTTCTTTCTCATGGGTGGTGGTGGGGGGGAGTGGGGAAAGGTGGGCTTAGAAAAAAGGAAGCTGTGTCCCCTTACTGCAACAACACAGGTGTGCAGCTCAATCCCCTTAATTATTACAAAAACTCTCCCTTCCCAAAATTTGCAATCTGCTTTGGGAAACCCCACATTTATTCAATGAAACAAAACACTATGAAAAATACAGCTCTTATTACATGCTAGCACTGTTCCAGATGCCAAAGATACAAAGACAGACACTAGTCCATAGTCCCAAGAGCTTGGTCTAGTGGGAGAAACAAACATGTAAGCAAACAATCACAACATAGTGAACAATTAGTGAGCAACAGATGTCGCTCTAAGAAAACAGGTACAACTTGGGGGCAAAGAAGACTACAGAAATGCTAACAGGCTGCCTACAGGATGCAGGTGGCCTGTCCCAAGGATAAGTATTTTTAAAGCAAAAACTCAATTTCCGGACTAAAACAACTTAATTTCTGAACGTGAGAATGTTTATGTTAAGGTTCTTATACATTATATACGAACAGAACAATAACCTACACAAAGGGAAATTAGCTCAGTTTGAGAACGTGATTCATCATCATTCACACCTGCTCCAGTTAAGTCCCTCCCAAAATAGGCATTACATTGAGGAAAATGTGGTAGCAACTGTAAGGTATTAGGACAAAGAGACTCCTGTTGCTATACCAACAATATAAAACAGTATGCGTACTTCCGGACAGATTTGTTAGATCCTAAACTGTCCCTCCTTTTTAAACTGTGTTAAGATGGATACTGAATGGGGAATAAGGCCCTCAACGCTTGCAGTTTCCATATTTATTATCTGAAAATCTCCAATGTACAAAGGCCAATGTGGTTATTTTTGGAAAACAAATGAAAATCACACATTTGGATTTGGCATTTCTGTCATTCATTCAAGTCATGATCTGCAAAGCTACCTTTTTATCACAACTAACTTTCCACCGCTTCTAAGAAAAGAGCACATGAAAAACTCAAGATTACAGCCCGACAGTTAACGTCCCCTTATTACCATTTGACATTTCCCGGTTTATCATTACATTTAGTACTCTTCTGTAATATCCAACCCTCTTCATCTAGCAAGGTCAAAAGCGTCATGAGCAGTGTTTTATAAGCTGCCTACGGAGACAAACCCTGTGAAACCTGAGGATGCCACACCAACAACAGAATGCAGGTCACCGTGACACGGCCGACCACTCTGCAAAGTCAAAATCTCAGTTCATTTTACGCTGACAGCGCTTCTTTCCAGAACTTTCCCCTCCCCCAACAAAAGAACAGGGGAGTGTCTATTTCACAAGGTGTCTGGCGCTACTTTCTTTAAAAGGAGGCTTTATGTATTTCCTAGAAGGTCACCTTGGTAAGCCGGGGGGGTGGGGGGGTGGGGGGGACCGACGACTCGGGAAAGAGCCTGGGGTTTGCAGCATCAGGTCCTCACCCGGTGACTTCCAAGCCCCTGAGTCTGGGCTGAACCTAGAACGACCACCGCCCCTCCCACCACGTAGGGAACATGGCCTCGCAGTGCCACGCCCAGTTCGGAAGCGGGTGTCCCAGGAGGTCCCCCCACCAAGCGCTGATGGTGCCACCGGCCACGCCCGGGGCCCCCCGAGTTCGTAAACGCTGACTGATGACCCCCGACGGCATCGGGCCCCCGCCTGTTCTGACCAGCCCGCACCGCACCCCGTCCAGCGGGGAACTTTCCAGAACCCTGGACTCTCCGGGAAGTCCCGAGACGCAGAGCAGAAGGGAACTTTGGCTCAATTACTGAGCACCGACTCTGGGCAGGGCGAGCGCGGGGCCGGGCTCGCACTCAGAGACCCCTGAGGCGCTGCGTCGGGAGGCGCCCGCGCTCCACCCTCCGGCCGGGCCCTCATCCTCCAGGAGGCCCGCCAGCGGGGCGAGCAGGGACGGGGACAGCCGCCCCCAGCCCGCCTAGAACCCTCGGCCGCCTTTACCTCGCGCGACCCCACCGAAGCCGCCGAGCTAATCTTAGAAAACAGCGCGGCGCGCGCTCACGTGCGCTCGTCCGCGGGCGGGGGGCGCGGTTCGGGTGAGTCATGGCCCCGCCCCTACTCGCCGAGGACGCGCTGACGTCAGCCGTTTCCCCGAAGGGTGACGTCAGCGCGCCTCGCGGAGGCCGCGAGGCCGCCAGTAGAACGTTCACTGAGTTTCGATGCCTTAAAGGGACCAGGCGTCGGGTCGTGAAAGGTCTGAAGAGGTGACTCCAGTCACCCAACCGTGGGGTCAGAGGCCATCTTCTATCCTTTGTACTGAGAAGTGTTGACTGCTGAGATGGTGATGAAAAAAAGGAGAGCAACTGAGCCTCATTGGAGGCTGCTGAATGCCCCAGAACCTCCTCCTGGAAGCCCTCCTTGATTAACCAGAATCTTATCTTGACCCCAAAGTCAGAGAGTTTTCCATGGCCCTTGACTCCCTACCCCTTCACTTACAAGCCCTCCTCATATGCTTATATGTCTGTTGGTAGGGAAAAGCTGTGGTTTGAATGTTTATGTAATCCATCAGTTTGGGCCAGCTTGTCCCACTTATCACTGTTTTTACTGTATCCTAAAGTGTTCTTAGTCGTGTGATCTGTAACAAGTTACATAACTCTGGATGTGACACTGGTGAACTAGTCTCCAGACCCTCCTCTGATGCTAATGTTGCCTGTGGAAGCTTCCAGAACAAGAGCCCTGTCTGACACTGGGCCACACAACGCTGTCACAGACAACCTCACAGAGAGGTTTGCCATGCTGAGGTTTACCATTAGGCAGCTATTTTCATTACCCTCCTTGTGCCCCTGGTTTAATCCCCAAACTTTCTCTCTGAGGTAGGTATTATTGTCCCTATTTTAATATGGATGAGGAAGGAAATCGAGGTACAGCAAGATTAAGTATGTTTCCCTAGGTTACACAGCTAAAGAATGGCAAGCAGAAAACCATCCCCAGGTCGGGGGACTCCCAAGTCCAGGTTTTTAGGGATAAAGGTGGGCTGTGAAATACATCTTATTTTGTATGTTGAGTCCCCTACAACCAGCTTTCCCCTTATAACCCAAGCCCAGGGCCTCTGAACAAGTAACTGCATACCAGAAAGTGCCCAGAGAAGGCCCAGCCCCAGGGCCTGCACCAGGCTACAGCAAGTGGGGAGGTGCCCGTCCTTCGCTTGCAGGACACTGAGAGTGAGTGCCTCCTTGAAGTTTGCCCCTAAGGCACCTCACTCCCCTCACTCTAGTCCCAGCCCTACCAGGCCTACCCTGGACTCTGCGATTCCTCTCCTGAAACTAGAGAGGCCGTCCTGCCTACAGCCAGCTCCTCCCTAGTGCGTTTCTCCCGCCATAATCCCCTCCCCCTAAAACCAGCAAAATTTCCCACTGGAACGGCATCTTTATGCCAAAAACAAATTAAGAGTCAACAAGAGCTTCTCAAAGTTTTGAGCAAAATGCAGGTGCCTGTGTGGGTGAGCTGCTGTCACTCTTCTCTTCTGACAGTCGTGACTGGTCCTTGGCTGAGTGTCACTCCCACACCCTCAGAGTCCATGGGCCAGGTCTAGCAGAAGCACATACTTTCCTGCAGCTCACCCCTCAGAAACATTAGAAACTGACCCCTCTTCCCTTGGACCCAGTCTCCAGCCATTACAGAGCTCTCCTCTGTGTGTCCCCTGCTCTTGTCCTCTGGGTCATACTGATGGATCAATCCCTGTTTGCTGCTCTTTTTGCTCTGCCGGGTTCTCTGGAGCTTGTGACTGAACATGTCCTGTGTTCTTCTGGCAAAGCCTCGGGAGGAGATGGAGGAAACCACAAGTGGTCTTAGCTTCAGGGGGTGGGGGTTGGGGGTGGGGGACTGTGGGGGCAGCTTCTTCCTCTGTGGGGCTGGACACACAGACATTGCAGCTCAGAGCAGTAGGGTACTTTCAGACCAACCAGTCTAGCCCTGTTCTCTACCTAAGGGAACTAAGGTCCAGGTGGGGTGACCCACTTGGACTCGCACGGCCTGTGAAGTAGAGAGTCTTAGTCAACTGACCTTGTGCCACTGCTCTTTCCACGGATCACAGCTCTGTGACGCGTCTCCAGTGGGACAATGGGCATAACATGTGCATGATAAACTGTGACATGTCACATATGTGCTGAAACAGAAAACAGACGGTGACATGAGGTAAATACAGAGATGAAATCGTAGGGACAAATCGCAGAACGCAGTTCCTGAGGACCCCTGGCTCTTCCGTCCTCCCCTTTCCTTCTCTGTCCCATCCAATGTCAAGTCGGGTGAGGGGATGATTCCTCCTCAGACCTAGGAACCGTCGCCCAGTGGAAGGACACACTGAGTGGGATTGCCATTTTTAAACCTTCAGTAATCAGGATCTGGTGTGTCATTTCAGATTTTGATTTTTTTTTTAATCTCCCAGCCTTCCCTTCCCATTATTTTCCTATCCCATAAGCCCCGTTAAATGTCATTAAGAACCTTAAATGCGACCGGCCACTCATGTGGGAGGATTGTCATCTCCAGCAAACAGCCCCAGCGAAGAAAGGAGCAGGAATCCTGGGTCTGTTCCCACCCGTGCTTCTGACTCACTGGATGACACACTCCGAAGTGTTGCTTTTGTTGGGGGAGACGTGCGGGGCATCCCACATGGCTGCTCCTCTCACAGAGAGGAAGGATCGGGCAGAAGCCATCCAGCCGTTCCCACCACAGGGGAAGCAGGGGTCCCTGAGTGAATCCAGCTCCACAGTGACTGCTTAACAATGGTCAGCCTGGAACGCTGTCCCCTGTGAGCACCTGCCCCCGATGGGGCCAGTAAAATGGCTTGGACTGGATTATAGCACTTACCCCTCATGACCTCGTTCTCACTGGTCAGGAATGCACCCTAGTGATTCCTAACTCCACTCTAATGACTTGTTGTAGATCTGCCCTCCAGGAATTTGTCTGAAATTTTTTTTATTTCTGTTCCAGCCTATAAACTCTTCTCAGGCAACAAGTAGGTTTACCATTTATGTGAAAGCACTTCAGTCCTAAAAACCAGAAAGTGCTATATAAGAGTTTTTTTAAAAAAAAACAACAATAATAATTTAATAATGATCATCTAATTTTATATTTAATAAATGTAAGTATATTATAATTTGATGATAATAATTAATTCAGATGGTTTCACAGACTGACTTTCAGTCACTCATCATGTTTGACTTTATTTCCGTGCACATGCACCCTTCCCCCCATCAAATAGTATTTCTCAAGGGAATGGGGTGCTGTGGTGGGTAACTCCTGTCCCTTGTAAACTTAGGTAAATACATTGAGTGTCCTCTGTGGACTGGCCATCTAGGACCAACATCTAATTCGTGCTCAAAAAATGCTTGTTTGGTGGGGACGCCTGGGTGGCTCAGTTGGTTAAGCAGCTGCCTTCGGCTCAGGTCATGATCCCAGTGTCCTGGGATCGAGTCCCACATCGGGCTCCTAGCTTGGCAGGAAACCTGCTTCTCCCTCTGCCTCTGACTGCCGCTCTGTGTGCCTGTGCTCGCTTGCGCTTGCTCGCGCTCTCTCTCTCTCTCTGACAAGTAAATTAAAAAAAAAAATGCTTGTTGGGTGGATGGGGAAAGAGATGGAATAGGAAAAAGAGAAACCCATGTGGTAAGTGGTGGGACATAGTGGGAATGACCATACTGGGGGCTGAAGAGCAAACATTAGTATACTCGGCATGGAGGGGAAGGGGACGATTCGATTTTATGGTACGTGTGCGTGTGACAGCCCTCCTCAGATCGGCCCTAGAGCTCATCCTGGAGGAATAGATGTTTCCCAGGCCGCTGAAATGATTCATAGACAAGAGACACCAAGGTCCCCCTCCCCGGCAGGGGCCGTGTGGGTAGCAAGAGTGAGGAGGCGGGGATGGGGTCCAAAAGAGGAAGAGCAGTGAACCACACCGGAATAAAGTTTTCAAAACCAGGGGATTCTGTGGGGGAGCGGACAATTAAGCTGCGGTACACAGAGTCAACAGAATATTACTCAGTGCTGAAAAGAATTGAGCCATCAAACTACGAAAAGACATGGAGGAAACGTAAATGCATATTACTAAGTGAAGCAAACCAGCCAGAAAAGGCTCCATACTGTGTGATTCCAACTATGTGACATTCCGGAAAAGGCAAAACTATGGAGACAATAAAAAAGATCAATGGTTATTGGGGGTTGGGAGGGAAGGGATGAATAGGGAGAGCCCAGAGGATTTTCAGGGCAGTGAAAATAGTCTGCATGATATCCTGATGAGGGATCCCTGTCGTTATGCCTTTATCCGTGCCCGTAGGATGCTCAGCACCAAGAATGAACCATATTGTAAACTATGGACTTTGGGTGGTGATAATGTGTCAACGTAGGTTTATCTGTTATAACAGAAGCTCCGCCCTGGTGGATAGTGCGGGCACCGGGACTACTATAATTTCCTGTGAACCTATAACTGGTTTACAAAATGAAGTCTATTTTTATTTATTTTTATTTTTTTTCAAGATTTTTATTTATTTATTTGACAGACAGAGATCACAAGCAGACAGAGGCAGGCAGAGAGAAAGAAGAGAAAGCAGGCTCCCTGCTGAGCAGAGAGCCTGATGCGGGGCTCGATCCCAGGACACTGAGATCATGACCTGAGCCGAAGGCAGAGGCTTTACCCACTGAGCCACCCAGGTGCCCCCAAAATGAAGTCTATTTTTAAAAAATCCAGGTGAAGTGATTACACCTTTCTGTTAAGAGTCTGGTCCACTGTGGCGTCAGAGACTTGAGCTGGAATCTGAACCCCACCATGACCAGCTCTGTAACTTTGGGCAAGTTACTTAACCCCTCTGACCTCAGTTCCTCTAAGTCTGCAGGACTGTAATGCCTTCCTCAGAGCATTTTGAGTATTTCATTAAAAATTTTATGTAAGGCATCTGACCCAGCACCCTGGATATGCACTAGGATAAATATATACAGTGCCCCCCCAACTCTTCTCTAATGTCTGTGATTATTAAACATACCAAGTTCAAAGTCAGGACAGTGGAAGAAAGCTGTCTGGATGAAAGTGACCTTCTACTAGGAAGGGAATCTGTGTGTTGGGGGGGGGGGGGGGCAGGGGCTGTGTGGTCTCACATGCTCAATCAGAAATGCTGGCCACAGAAGGTCAGCCATGAACTTGAGCCCTGGGAGGCAGTATCAAGCCCCTCACTCAGCTTTCTACCATGAAAAGGTCAGGGTGATGGAAGGCTGTCATATTTAGATGATGGCTCGTAGGGAAGCCTCGGTGAGTTAGTCACCTATGATATGACATCATATTGCCACTCAATATAGTAACAGCTGTTGATTGCTTTGGGGGGCAGGGGCGGGGTCAGCTATTGTCGACCAACCGTACCTCCAGGATAAATTGGACGGAACCAGCCAGAAAGACATACCAAGAGGAGAAATCCTCCTCTAAATAGGGTGCTCCACAGTTGCCTCAGGATTTTCGGCACCTCACCCCCAAATGTGAGTTTTGACTTTTCTTTGTCTTTGGGGCCAAGCCAGGAAAATGTCCTAGGAGAAAGTTGTGTGGTGAGGACGCCTTCAGCTGGGGGATTACCCACCACGGCCAGGGTCAGCGCCGCCCTGTGGAAGGGTGGGAAAGTTCTGTACACCAGGTGCATGGTGGCTATGTGGCACTCAACGTCGTGGTCCCAGGGAGGGGGTTGAAAAGGCCTGGAGTCAGGGTGCTGCAGAGTCTCGAGGTTGGATGGGGCGTTTTGCCTCTCGCAGGTTACCTGACAGCGGTGGGGTCAGGTCAGCACCCCGCTGAGCAAAGACGTCCTCCCTGTCTTTGAAATGAGCCTGTGTGAAGCCATAGTTCGAAGGTATCACCGACCAGTGCTGTAGTTAATCTGAGTTATTAATTAGTCATATCATAATGGAAAGTTGCAGGATTAACTGGTTAACCCCTTCCTTCCCATGTATTCTCCTCCTGGACATCTCTGGCTCTTGTGGGGTCTTGTGCTTTGGGAATAGGATGCTTTGTGCCCACTGGGTAAGAGGCGTATCAACCGGAGGGAGCAGACTGTCTCTGTCTAAACTGAAGTAAGTCCAGAGTGAGGAAGTAAGGAGGTTGGAGAGGAAAAGCCCTTGGACCAAAGGCCAGGAGACCTAGTTTGCAGGTGGTTCTGTGACTTTTGGAGCTGTGTGACCGCGGGCAAATCACTGCCTCTTTTCAGATTTTGGTTACTTGTCTAATCTGCAAAAAATGTGTTCTTGGGAATCTTCCAACCCTGACCGACACACTCTCATCCCCTAAGTGTGGATTCACTGTTCTGTTGTTGGCAGAGTAGAAAGGGCCTTGAATCCGGGGGTCTGGCTCAGGCAATCATTGTGTGACCTTGCACAAGGACACCCCTTCTGTGAACCTCAGTTTTCCCACCTGTAAAACATGGGTTATTATGAGACATGGGTACAAAAAGGAACCCAGAAGGCTTCTCAGAAGATGTCCTTCATTCGGAAGGGCAAGAGGGGTGTGAGGCTAGCTGAGAAGGGCATAGTCAGATTACTGGCAGGTTGGGAGCACGAGGAGGTAAAGGTTGTGGTCAACCAGGGAAACTTCCAACCCTGTGCTGCTTGGTTCCTCTTCATTTCCCAGCAGCCAGGGGAGGGGAAACAACCGAGAGTTGTAAATGATGCTGAAAACAGCCCAAGAAAGTGGCTACAAATTCTTGTCTAAAGAGTCATGGCTGTCCAAGGGGGCACAGCACCAAAGCCTGGGGTTGCCGGAAGCCCAGCAAGGGTCTGGCCTCCTCCTTCCTATGGATGTGTGAGGGTCACAGTCCAGCACCTCCCCGCCCAGCATCACTTCCCACACCTCCGAGGGGAGCCCTGGAAATAACAAATCATGACTGTATATTGACCAGAGTGACCCATCTCAACTTATCTTGTCAGGAAAATCACAGATCTTCTAGAGAAACTCTCCAAATTCCTGTTTATTTTTTATGTAAATGGATTAACCTAGGGTTAGCTATTTTACTTCGACTTTCCTTTTCACATGGCCACGAAAATGAAATTGACACTCCTGGGAAGCCATGTCCTGAGCCATAAGTGTAAGTTCTCTTTCCTCCCACCCAAAGGGGGTTTCTCTTTTACTTTTTATTTTTTGCAGCCTCCGGTTCTGGGGTAGAGAGGCCCTCAGGAGGTTCGGCTACCATAGGAACTGCCGGCAGTCCTCCTGCTGACTCATCTGACATTAACATAATTATGTTTCGGGAGTCAAAGTGATTTTCAAACTATGAGTAATGCACGGTATTAGAGAGTATGTTTACAAGGCAGCGGGCATTTCAGCACTAAAAAAAACCCAGCTGCTACGAACAGCTGAAATGAGCAAAGGAATAAGAAAATGCTCTCAGGAAAAACCACGTTTTCCTCTGGGCTCCTCGTCTTTGGGAAGGATTCCAATATGAAAAGCAGGTGAACTCAGAGGTCCCCAAGGAGGGATCCAGATCTAGCATCGCTATCTGAACACCCAGAGATCTGATCATTTTATATGAAAAAAAAAAAAAAAAAGTTTTTTTATACTCTTAATTTTTATATACCCAACTCTAGGGAACAACGGGTTTAAAGACTTGAGCAGATTTCTTAAAGAAATCTTTAAGATTTCTTAAAACCAATGCATTTCCCGGTATTGTAATAATTGTCTAAAGTTGTGTGAAGAAATGTTCTGCCTCTGAGGCAGGAGCAGGGACGGAAATCATTTCCCCAGTTTTCAAGATGGGGAGTGGAAGCCTGTGGGGGACAAGGTTGGAGTCAGTGAATGCCTTCTTTTGTCAAACTCATAAGAGAAACGTTTGAGAGACATTGAGTACGGTTAGCCAAGGATTTAGACCCAGGAGGGAAGAGCTTAGACTCCAGTCCTGTTCCAGAGCTGTGTCTGTCCCTTGCCTCTGTTTTCCGGACTCTTAATGGGCATATTAATAACACTTGTTCTGCCCACCTCGGAGAAAGACTCTTGGACTCTGGGAAGGCAAGGATAGCATCTCTCCGTCACTGTAGTCCCACTACCCAATTTGGAGCCTGCAGAGTTTAAGTGTTTGTAAATACTGGCAGATTAATGAATGAGATAAGAGCTTTGAACACCAGAACTCTGCTTTTCTGTTTAGTTGATCCTGCATTTAGTTCCCCCTGACCAAAGCCGGAGGGTGTGGGGGGTGGCATTCAGCAAGTGGGGCCATGCGGGGAGACAAGTCTACTGACGGCACTAACACTGATAAGGAAAAAGAACCGCTGTTATTCTTGGGGACCCAATGCTAAAATCAGATGAAAGTAGAACACTCAACTCAGCAACTCGCTTTGAGAAGGTTCATTTAAAAGCATGACAGTGATTTAATTTGCTTATATGTTGGAGGTAGACTAGGAGATCGTCGGGCTTAATTTCACCTGCTGATTCTCGAACTGCTATCAGCGCAAGTCCAATAGCTATAACGTGGGCTCGGGGTCAGCACATTGTGATAGCAAGGGACAGATGAGCATTGGGGCTGGAAAAGCCCTTAAAAACAACAGTTCCACTCCCAGACAGGTTTTTCAAGGTATAAAAGGAAAGGAGAAATTGTGAAAAATGTACTGTGCCATTTTTTCCCCATGGGAAAAACATCCACTTGATTTCATATGTGAGGACAGATTTCTAAATTTTGATATGGGCTTACAAGTGTGGCTATAGCTTTTTATGACATCTGCATCAGATGACTCTTCTCTTGTTCTTTCCATTCCTGCTTTGGCTTCTCTGCCTTTTTCTCCTTTTTCCTCTCCCTTCTGTCCCTCAGTTAACTCCTTCCTTCCCTTCCTGTTCCCATTTTGCCTTCCGCCCCCAGCACTCCTTCTCCTTATGTACACTTTCTTAAAGCTTCTCCAAAGGAGTCACTCGCATGGTGAATGGTCAATAGCATTTAAAAATACATAGATAAAGAAAAGGCTCTGAACTACTAATAAACTGTTCATAAATAAATAGTTTATTTTTAAGGTACCAAGCGTAATCCCACCCAAAAATATTCCTATTCACTTAGGAATGTCTTTGATGAAGCAATAAGAAGTAATTAAATATTGTCCCTTGAGTATACACCCTTTTGAATGTTCTACATTTGCACTGCAGGAAAAAAGAGGGGACCCCCCCTACAGAAAGACACCCACAGAGAACCTCCCGCCTGCTCTTAACTGAGAGGCCCAGGTGTGTTCGAGTAGCCTCGCTGGATGGCCTGATCTCTCCTTCCCCCACTTGTTAATATAATATTGTCAGGCTTCCTTTAGGCAGTAAATAGAAGTTGGTCCATTCATGGCTAATCAGCGTCCAAAGTAGTTGTTAGAGAGAACCGGGATCTGCTGTTTTATCCCAAACATCAGAGGACCATGCCGGGAGAGAAAACGTGTGCACTCCCAGAGGCCATCACTTAGTGCTTCTAGGCTAGACACCCTTTCTGGTGGGTAAGGTTCCGAACCTCACTAGTCTCTTCATATCAGAGCCACTGTCCAGGTCATTCCTGATTTCACAGCCCCGGTTCCGTCACCTGGACAGGTACACGGATGCTTGGCAGGCTGAGAACTCTAATTTGGGTTTGAATGACATGGTCACTGTTCCCCGGGATGCCTCAAGTAAAAAGCTCCTTACTCTTGATCCTGATTTATTTATTTTATAAATATTTGCAAATAGTTTAGTGTTCATTTAACGGCAATAGGTTGCTGAACATTTGAGATACAAATGTTTAACATATATTCTAAAAAAGAAATGTTGGCTCTTTAAGCCCCTTAAGAAAAAAAAACAACTTATTCTGAATTTGCCCCCATATTATCGTTTTCTTGATTTCTTTCCATCTTCCTTCCTTCCCTGTATTCTTCTCTCTCCCTTCATCTCCCCCCCCCCCTCCTTCTTTCCTCTTTTTTTGTTTTCTTGTGTTTTGCCCGTTTGGTACTTATGGTAGATGTCTTTCTGAAAAATATATCTAGGAGTTAAGAAAAACTGATAGAGACTACCTAGGACTGATAGAGACTTTGGAAACCCAGGACTGATAGAGACTTTGCATCACACGTGTCTCTTTTACTGTTCCAATTTTTAATCATGCGCACGTATGATTTTTCCCAATTAAAAAAATAGGGAGTGAGGCAGTGTTTCATACCCTTCCTGTTTTGAAGTGTTTTCTTTCCCAATTTTCATGCCAGTCTATTTCCTCCTCACCAGAAGTGAAAGACAGAAATAGCTTCCAAAGGGAAATGGGGGAGAAGGGAAGGGAGAAAGAGAACAGAAGCTAAATGTTTCTGTGACCACAGCAGGGAGGTAGGGGTTAGCCCAACAGGATCAAAGAGGGTTTTTTTGCTTGTTTGTTTTGTTTTTTTAACTCAAGATGTAAACATCTTCCCAAACCATTAAGTATTTTCCTACAACATAATGTTTAATGGCTATAAAAGATTCCTAAGTTAATTTATTGCCTTTGTGCTGTAATTTATTTAATTAATACTCTACGTTAAACATTTGGGTAATATCTGATTTGTCATTATTACAAGGAGTGCTGCAATCAACATTCTTGTACTAAAATCTCTGTGCATAGCTATTCCCTTTTACTTTAAATATGTCTTCTCAAGGAGAATAAATATATTTCTCAAAGGAAAATACATCAGAGTATACAAATCCTAGACCTTTGATATATGTCACTCCTGAATTGTGTAAGTTTCTGTAAACATAAAAGAAATTCCCCCCATGTTTGTTAACAAGTTTTATTTCCTATTTGTGAATTTCCTGTTCAGAACTTTTGGCCCTATATGGGTTGGTATCTTAATACTTGCAATAACTTAGATTGTTTCCACACATATCAAATACACAGACAAAGGCCCCCTTGTCTAATATTTTTAAATAATAACTATCCTCTGGCTTGATACGTGCACTTGAATGTTAATTATATTTATATATTTTTGACATATGAAGGCATTTAGATTGAAAGTGACCAAATCTATCAATGTTTTCCTTTCTGAAGAAAGAGCTTTTCCATATAGAACTTTCAAAATTATTTCCTATTTTCTTCCAATCAAAAAGCTTTAAAAATCTTTTTTATTTTCATTTCCAGTGTAGTTAACATAGCGTGCTATGTTAGTTACAGGTGTACGAGACAGTGATTTGGGGGTCCCATACATGACTCAGAGATCATCAGGACAAGTTCTCTCCTGACCCCCTTCACCTATTTCACCCATCCCCCTGCCTCAACATTCCCCCTGGTAACTGTAAATTTAAAGTTCATATACTTTACATATTTACAGAGAAATGCACAAATCTTCAGTGGACCATTCACTGAATTTCAACAAATGACAAATGCACATACTTATAAAGGTTTAGAAGTCCAAAGGGTATGGGTTGTGTTTTTTTTAAGCTGATGGTTGCACAGATGTTGATATTAGAAATCATTGGATTGTATGTACACTTTAAAAGCGTGAATTATATGGTGTATGAATTATATCTAAATAAAGCTGTTAAAATACAGAGAGAAATTAACATCATTCATCCCAGACACTCCATAGCATCCCTTTCCGGTAGACCCTCACTCATGTTCTACCTCAGAGGCAGCCACCGGTTTTAATTTTTTCATCATAGATTGTATCTGCCTATTTTAGAACTTCGTATAAATGGAAACACACAGGATGAACTCTTTGGGATAAATTTTCTTTCACTCAACAGTTTTTAAAAGCTTGTCTGTGTTAGTTGTATCAGGAATTTGTTTTGTTGTTGTTGCTAAGAGTAATATTTCAGGATGTGTCTATGTTACAGCTTGTTTCTCCATTTTGCTATCAGTGGCCCCCCTGGGCGGTGCCCAGTTTGGGATCATTATGAACATTCTTGCCCTGTCCTCTCATGGACATATGCTTTTACTTCTCTTGGGGAAATACCTTCGGATAGAATTGCTGGATCATAGAATAGGTGTATGTTTAGATTGACAAGAAACTGCCAAACTTGTTTCCAAAGCGATTGTACCATTTAACACTCCCAGCGACAACGCGAGAGAGTTCCAGCTGCTCCTTTTCCATGCCAACATCTGATACTGTCAGTCTTTTCAAATATTAGCCATTCTGCTGGGCGTCCAATGGTGGCTTATTGTAGTTTTAATTTGCATCTCCTTGATGCCTAAAGTTTTTGAAACTTTTTAAATGTGTTTCTACTTTTCTTTTAGTTTTATTTGAATAGTTTTGTATTTTATACATAATTACATGTTTATCCACCTAAAGTTATTTCAGTCATGATCTGGAGTAAATCTTTAAATTTATTTTTTCTAAATAATCCATGAAACCAGAATAGTTTATTAAATAATAATTTTACTCCTATTGACTTATCATGCTTTCTTCATTAGAGATGAAGCTGTTATACATAATTACGTGGTCTCAGAATACCTACTCAGAAAATATGAGAAATTGATTTGCACATTTGTATGTTTGTCCTTTTGTCAACCACACACTATTTTATTGATGCTTCCTTTTTAATGTGGTTTAATATCTGGTAGGGCCTCTTCATTATCATTCCTTTTCATGCTCAATATTTTCTTTGCCGTTCATACCTAATTATTCTTTCAGTAAGTATTTGAATGATAATGTCAAATTCTAAAGTGAATCTTATGGATATTTTTATTGAAAGCATATTGAGCACACAAATGGATTTGAAAAACCCTGCATCGTGGCCAAGGAATTTAGCATTTAAATTTTCTTCTACATTTCTCAGTAACATTTTGGAGTTTTAATTACATGACTCTTTCACTTTCTTATGAAAGCTATTCCAGGGCATTTAATAGAGATTTTCAATATTATCATTGTTGCTTTTTGCTATTATAACTTGATTATTTTTCATTGTATTTTCTGAGTAATATTTCTATAGAGAAAGGCTATGTAGAAAATTTCTATGTATAAAAGCTACTGGCTTTTGTGTCTCTTTATTTAGCAGTTTTCTTGAACTCTCATACTACTAAAGATTTTTAGTTGAATTATTTTTTTTGTTTTCAGGTATAATTACTATCAGCTACAAAAAAATTATAAATCCATGTCCTCCCTTGTAATACTTGCACATCTTATTTTTATATATGTACTATTTAGTTGGTCAGAACTTACTTTTATTTTTATGCATCTTATTTTTATTATTCATCTTATCTTTATATATGTGTTATTTAGATGGTCAGAACTTCCAGATCAAAATTAAATAAAAATGTCAGTAGATGCTATCCCTATTTTGTTCCTGATAACTGGGGTCACTCTTTATACATAGAGAGAAATACCATGTTCGTTGATTATTCAGTAATAATCCCTCTTTGTGTGACTGTTATTATCTAGCTTCACTGTTTTCTGTGTTTAGATTTTCTTCTCTAAGTTCATTATTTAGATTTCTTTCTTTCTCTTTCTTTCGTTCTTTATTTCAGCTATCTTTTTTTCCCTTCCTCCCTCTTTCCCTTCCTCTCTTTCTTTCTTTCCTTCCTTTCTTCCTTTCTTCTTTCTTTCAACTATCTTTTCTTTCTTCTTTTCCAGGTGTTGACATCAGGGTTATCTCTGTAAATTAGGTACTTTTTCTATTTTTCAGTGTTTGGAAGTAATTATTGAAGCATAATACTTACCCATTCCTTAAGAGTTGAAAGATTATTCCCTCTAAATGTTTCAGGCCTAGAAAACTTTTTTTTTTTTTTTTTCTGGAGAGAGTTCTTTCCTTCTTTTCTCTTCTAGTTTCTCTAGCTTGTATATTTAGGTTTTATATTTCTAATTTTGGTAATGTATATATTTCCCAAAGAAATAGTTTTCAAATTTAACTTAAAATTTTATAAAGTATTGTCTTGTGTTTAAAATATCTCCTTTTCTGATGCTGGACCCTTCTTTTTATTTCTAATTTTTTTATCCACAGCGGTTATTTTCCTTCTTTACCCTCTCTAAAGGTTTGTCTATTTTATTTTAAGGAGCTCTTAAATTAAGTCTATAAATTTTCCTATATTCTAATTCATGTAGTTTTGGTTTTACCTTTATTAGTATTTCTCAGAAGTTTTTGTCATCATTTTTGCAAATACTTACATTGAATATTTCATTTTCCCTTTCTTTGAACATAATAAAACATAAAGATTATAATTTCACTTTTCAATATACTTTGACAAAATTTCATAACTTTGTATATAGTGTGTTCTTATTTTAATTATCTTCTAAGTGCCATGCTCCTGTACTTTGATTTTTGTTTTAATTTTTATTCTGTCCTTATACTTTGTTATTTTAATTTTAATTGCTAGTATTAATAGCTTGTTTTATTATCCTGAATTCAAAGAATTAAGCTTGTATAATTTCTCCTCCTTAAAATATTTCCCCTTTTTGGTATATGCATTGTAAATACTTTCTGCCATTCCATAATTTCTTTCGATTTTGTTTATGGTGTCTTTTTGTGTGTGTGTGTGTGTGTGCATCAGAGTTTTTTTTTGTCTTACTGTGATCAAATATATCTCTCTGATTTTATTGTTTGTGTGTTTGTGTCTTATTAAGAGAAATCTTCCCTTACTCAGTGATAGTAAAATGTATTTTCCTATGGTTTCTTCTAAAAGTTGCAAACATTTGCTTTTTGCATTTAGGTCTTTAATCTTTGTGGCTGGTGTGAGTAGAACTCAAGTTTCTCTTTCCTCCCTTGATATGTTGTGACAACACCTTAGTCTTAGGTAGAGGATTCCCTTGTGTGTACAGGTTATTTCTGGGCTTTTATTCTGATCCACTCATCTGTATGTCTGTCTCCTGTGCCAATACACCACAGTCTTATTACCTCTTCTTCTTCAAACTTGTCTTGACTCTCCTTGTCCCTTTCACGTGCATTTCAGTATTAGCTTGTTAAGAATCACACACAAAAACACACATACACACACATTTTGGAGATTTTTTAAATCCAAATTGCATCAAGCCTATTGGTCAATATGGAGAAAAATGACATTTTTACATCACTGAATAATCAACGAACATGGTATTTCTCTCTATGTAGTTAGGTCTTCATATTGTTCAATAATAACTTTCCTAGTTTTCTCCATAAAGGTCTCTTACATTTTTTAATTAATTTATCCCGAGGTGGCACATAATATCTGCCACTACTGTGAATGGGATTCTTTTTTTTTTCTGTTATATTTTCTAATTAGTTATTATTGGGTAGGAATGCTATTGATTTTTGTGTGACTGTTATATCTCACACCCTTGCTGAACACTTTTTACCTCTTTGAGTTTCTCTGTGAATTTTCTGTAACTCTTTATGCAGGCCATCACCTTTTCTGCAAACAGAAGTGTTCTCTTTCATTTTCCAATCCCTCTCTGTCCCTCTGTCCCTCCCTGTTGCTCTCTGTCCCTCCCTGTCTCTCTCTGCCCTCCCCTTTCTGTTACATCCGTGAAGACACTCAGTACAATATTCAGTAAAGACTTAGAACTGGTATCCTTATGTTATTCCTGACTTTTTTGAAGCCGTCTCTAACGTATCACAAGTTAATGCAATATCTGCTTGTAGAATTTTGATATATGGCCTTAGTCAGGTAAAGAAATTACCTTCTATACCTAGTTTGCAAAGATTTTTTTTAACTGTGAATAAATACTTTGTTCTATATCTTTTCTACATTTATCAAAATATACTAAAAGATATTTTAAAAAGCTTTTCTCTTTTAGTATATTAACTTTAATAGGTTTCCTAGTCTTGAATTATGCTTTCAGTTTGAGATTAAATCCTGTCTGGTCACGGTATGTTTTTAAAGATTTTATGTCTATGTGAAAAGTGAGATTAAGTTATACTTTACTCATACTTGTCTGGCTTTAGTTTCTTAAAAAGTAAATTATGTCTTCTTCCTCCCTTTTACCCCCATCCTTTCAAACAGATTTTTAAAATGACATTTATCTGTTTTTTGAAGTTCTGATGAAACTGTTAGGGCTTAATGTCTTTGGACATGGGAGAAATTCTGGTTACCAGTGTAATTTCTTTAATAGCTAAGGCTTTGTTCTGGTTTCATCTGAATACATTACCAAACTTTTTCTTTCCCTTAAAAATTATCTTTCTCTTCTAAGTTTCCATGTTTATAACCATGACGTTGTTAATAGTATTTTCCAGTTATTTCCACATCTCCATTCTATTTCTAACCTCTTTTTATTCCTATTTTTTGTTTGTGAGGGTTTTTTTTTTCTTTTTTCTTGGTAACTTTGGTCAAGTTTTTATCTATTTCTATAAGCTGGTTTTTGTAAACAGAAATGTCTTTGCTTGTCAATTCTAGATTGACCATGATTCTCCCTCTGCGTGTTGAGCACATCCTCATTATTGTCTTCTGGAATCTGTGGTCTAGGAGAAGGCTGCCCTCAGAGATGAATTTCCATTCCTCTGTGGGTAATCCAGCTTTTGTCTCTGCTAATTTTTGGATTGTCCTTATCCTTTATGTTCTGCACTTTTGTAGCTGTGTGTTTAGGGGTGGGTTTACTCATATTTCTATGCTTGGTACTCAAATGTACTTTTGATTTGAAGTCTTTGGTTCTGAAACATTCTGAGTAATGATCTCTTTAAACATTGCTTGACTGGCATTCCCTCCTTTCTCTTCTTTCAGAATTTTCATTAGATGATGATCACTATCTGTCCTTCAATCCTCCATGCGCCTTAATGCTTTCTCCTCTCTGCCTAGATGCTGGGTGTGTTCCCCACACCCACTTCCCCTTCACGACTCTCTCTTCAATGTCCTTTGGTCCAGAAATGTTCCCATCCAGGGTACTTAAAATTTCAGTGATTTTATTATTCATTCCTGAGATGCTTAGTGAACTCCTTTTAAGAAAATTAACCTGGCATTATTTTTACCTAGTTTGTTTTCTAATGTTTAATTATTTCTTTTATCCATCTCTTTGACACCTCAATGTACTTATTCTAACGCCTTTGTTAGGCTGATCTATTTTAAAAGATGTTTTGATATAGAATGAAATCCTGTCCTGATTCTTGACTCTGATCACAGTCTTTCGTAGCATTCGATGTCTTCGTGTATTTTGGAATTCGGGTTTGCAGGCTTATTTCAGATGGAAGTCATTTTGGTTTTGTTTTCTTTCTCTCTCTTTCTCATTCTGTGCTCCCTCCTTCCTTTTCTCCCATAGTTGCGATTGTCCCGGCCAGACTTTCCAGTTCCCAACCCCAAACCAGTGTTTCTGGTGTCATTTCTGCTGCATGGTGATGACAGGGACACAGCAGATCCAGTCACTGACCCATTCCCAATTGGCAGGCTGTGTCTATGTCCTCCGACACCCTTAGGCCTGCCGCTTCTAGCAGCTGGAGCCCAGGCAACTCTCCAGAGCAGTTTCTCAGCCTCTCTTCCCACATTTGGGAAACTCAATTCCATGTGCCTCTCCCACCATAAAATCATAAGCTCCATAAAGAGAGGGACTCTATATATTTTGGTCATCACTGTATACCCAGCGAACAAAACAGTGCTAACACGTAGTAAGCTGAATAAATGAAGGAGGGCTAACGTGTCACCATGGAAGAAATACACCTGTGAAGCTGAACTTGCAGCTTTGTTGATTTGCAGTCCCCCCAGAGGGTGGTCAGCCTAACAGAGAGGATAACTTGTGTCTGTAGGAGGGACAAGACACAGGTGTAAGAGTTCAGAGAGCGTGACTTCAGGGTGGTTCCAGCCCTTACTTAGCTAAGTCACCAAATCATCCTAAACCTAGAATTTGTCTTCTAAAACATGGACATCCCTTGGTGGGATGGCAACAGCCTACCCAGAGGGCGGCTACTCTATTAGTCTGGGTTCTGCAGTCAGACTGAGATCTCTGGCTGGCTGGGGGAGATAAACGCTGTGACCGAGAAACAAATTCATGGTTTCAAAGGCATTGAGATTTTTAGAGTTGTTTGTTACTATAGTATATCCAAGGCTATCCTGATGAACACAATTACTCACCTGTATCCCTCCTCTCACAGATTTTGCGTTCTGTTGGGGGAAGGATGCTCTTTTTTTCACTACTGTTGCCCAGTTTCCAGTTTAGTATGCAAATATGATCATTGTTCTTTACTTTTACTACTAGGGACAAACATACTAAAAGTCAGTAATTATCTCATATTTGCATTATTCCAATTTTCTGAGAAAATTGCGACATTGTTTAGGACACTTAGCACCATAATATGGGACACCTGGGTGGTTCAGTTGGTTAAGCATCTGCTTTGCCTCAGTTCATGATCCCAGGGTCCTAGGATCAAGTCCCACATCAGGCTCCTTGCTTGGTGGGGAGCCTGCTTCTCCCTCTGCCTCTGCCTGCCACCACTCCCCTGCTTGTGCTCTCTCTCTGATAAATAAATAAATAAATAATACTTTAAAAAGTGTCACAGTGCCCTTTCTGGAAATGGGAATACAAAACTTTTGACCTGAATATAGTTTTATTTTTGCATTATTACATGATTAAATGCCTGAAAAACTCAGTGATGCCAACAGGGGCCAACATGTTTAGGTCTGCCAGCCCTGACAGGAAGTGCTCACCGATTTTGATGTCCTGTGAGTTCCTGGTCCTGTGTTTCAGGGAGGTAGGGGAGAGGCAGGGGCTGCTTACACTACTTTCTGCCCTTAGTGCACCCACCTCTAGTGGAAGGTCCAGCCCCCTTCCTGGTCTGCTCTCCACTGCTCCCTCAAGATAAAAAACATGAAAACTGAGAACTTGGAAGAACAATGACTAGAACATTCACTTTTGAGTAGGTATCTCCAAAAAGTTGAACACTGCCCTAAATAAAGTGCATAAGCCCCATGGTATCTCTGATAGGGGCTGAGAGTTTTGTGTCATTGTTTTTAATCCACAGAAGCATGTTTTATGGAATTAAAAATGCAGAAAATATTTGTGGTTTCACAGACATTTGCTGTGCTATAAATATTACACTTTATGGTATAATAATTGGTTTCAGAGAAATAAACAGCATAAATGAAATATGGCCAATAGTGTGAAAATACACACCATACAAACTAAAAGCGCAAAACAGTTCTCAGTATCCTGAGGAGTACTTAATATATACATGGGAAATATCTCACACATGTATACAATAAAAGCTTGGCAGTGGTTTAAAATTTGAAGTTGCTAGGTACGTACATGGTCTCTGAATAAAGAATATAGTTACATATTTTTGGAAATGCAGTTTTATTCCTGTCAATAACATAGACATTAGAACTCAACTAATAGAATGTTAGAGTCCTCTTTTAATGGCTATAAAAAATCAGTTTATAAAAAGCACATTGGTCATTTCTGAGTAAAAGAGAGCTTCTAAAATATATGAGCAGAGCCTGAAAACAATTTTCTCTGAGACTAGTGAAACATCTCTCTGCCTACCATTTATGGGCCTTCCAGATTAAGCAGGTAAAAATATACAATGCTCAAAGAAATGGGAATTTGAAACAAAACCAAAGATTTTAGTATAAGTATATCCCAGATGTTTTGTGGGACATACTTATGCTAAAAATTATTAGTTGTTTATCTGAAATTCAAATTTATCTGGGCATCCTGTACTTTCTCTGGCAGTCTTAGACACCTCACTTTTTTAAACCCCCCCCCTTTTTTTTTGCACCATCCTCCAGAAGAACCTGGCTAGCTTTTGCCCCAAACTCCATAAATTCTTTATCAGTGAGTTTTCCTTAATGTGTTTTCACTTACACATTTTCAGGTTTATAAAGAAACTAGGTTCACCAGCCAGTGTCCCTCAAACCCATTGCACTGTTCTGAAGCAGTGTGGCCTCCAGAACTTCTGCAAGGGGAGGGTTATGTGGACTCTCCCCATAATGCCTATTTTAGTCACAGTCATTAGCGCTGGAGAAAAAACACTCTGGTCATGAGATTCACCTTCTGCCATATCACAAGAGTGTCAGTAAAACCAAATGCCTGAAAGAAAGTGTGGGAGAAAAGATCTCTCTCCTGAGCTGAAGATTCTGGAAGCCTTCTGGAACATGCCCACATGTTTTTAGTCAAAATCTCTGACATCTTTTCTTGCGCAGAGATTGAGCAACATTTTTTTTTTTTAAATTAAGTACCAGCTCTATTTCTTTGTCTCTGGCATCCCCAGTTTTTCTTAATTAACATATAATGTATTATTTGTTTCAGGGGCACAGGTCTGTGATTCATCGGTCTTACATAATACCCAGGGCTCATTACAACACATACCCTCCCCAGTGTCCACCACCCAGTTACCCCCTCCCTGAACCCCCTCCCCTCCAGCAATTCTGAGTTTGTTTCCTATGACTAAGAATCTCCTATGGTTTGTCTCCCTCTCTGGTTTCATCTTGTTTTGTTTTTTCCTCTCTTCCCCTATGATCCTCTGTTTTGTTTCTTAAATTCCACATATGAGTGAGATCATATGATAATTGTCTTTCTCTGATTGACTTATTTCACTTAGCATGATACCCTCTAGCTCCATCCCCATAGTTGCAAATGGCAAGATTTCGTTTTTTAATGGCTACATAATATTCCATCGTATATGCATACCACATCTGAGCAACACTTTAACCACAAAAGAGACTGGGTGATTTCAGTCAGGTATTCATTCGGCATAGCCATGAGACTTAGAAACTTAGGAGAACCAGGAGGAAACACCAAGGTTACTGAGTTTGTGATGCAAATACCTTGATTTATTTACTCCTCATTCCCACCTGCTCTAGCATGGCCCCACTTTACAACTGGGAGACAGAGGCTCAGAGAAGTCAAGCCATTTGCTCAGAGACACATAAGTAGAGGCAGAGCCTGGATTCCAATTCAGGTCTCTGGGGCTACAGAAGGCAGAGCCCTATTTCCATGCTACCAATCTTCCTCTCTCAGAGGAGGCGGATGCTAAAGAATACTAGAGTTGTAGAATGTTCTAGAAGAAATTACAGGATGTTTGTGGGGTAGGTTCATTCCTAACCAATTTTTGAGAGAAGAGTGGAGGTCATAATGTATAACAAAATGCAAATAGGGTTCAGAGCCAGACTTACCTGGGTTTAATTCTGCCTTTACCATCTTTTTAGCTGCAAGATTTTATTACCTAATTTCTCTTTGTCAGTCAGGATCCCAACAGGAAAATGATGGCACACACAAGTGATTTACCTGAGGAGAGTTTAATAAAGGGACCATTAACTGAGACTTTGGCACCATTAAGGAGTTTGGCAACAAGGGATGGTGAAGTACCGAGAAACTAGTGAGAGCAGGAAGCCATTACCATGCCAAGCCTGAAGGGCAATGGTGGGGGAAGGAATATCTTATTGGATCCTGTTGAAAGCTGGAGCCATGAAAGGGGGGCCACCTGACAGGAGCCATGGCCCTGGAGGAAGGCAGTCACTATCTCAGCACCACACCTAACAGTCCTAAACGTAGTCCTAACTTTGACCTCTCTTTTCCTGTCCAGGACTCCACTGTAGGTGTCTGTAGAGAGGGGTCAGCCTCCAGGGGCCCAGAGCAGGGCTGACAGGGAAGGAAGGGGGTGGGGCATTGTAATCAGAGAACAATAGCATTCAAACTGAACTTCCGTTTGCTTTTTTAAAATGGGAATCCCCATATCTACCATTTGGTGTAATGGTGAGGATTAGCCATGGGTTTGACTGTCTCCTTCAACAAGTGTTTGCCAAGCACCTGCTATGTGCCAGGCTCTCTCTCATACATACAGTGGTGACCAAAACAGAGAGTATCTCTGCCATCATGGAAATTATACGGACAGGAAAGCCAGACGTCACATAAGTATTTACAAGGGGAGGACATAAAATATCACTGGAGGGCACTTAATAGCTATAATTGTTTTTTTAAAGTCTTCTAAAGAGGCCCACATCACATAGCATTTGCTCATTTCATATACCGATGTTTATGAACAACTTTTACTATCAGGATGGAGCTCCCCACCTTACTATAAATTTCTGAGCACCTGCAAAAGAAAAAGCAGGTATTACTACTTCTATTACTCAGGGTTCTCTGAAGACACAGAAACAACAGGAAATTAAATGGATGGATGGATGGATGGATGGATGATGGATAGATAGATAGATTGAAAAAATAGGTAATAAGAATTGACTCACATGATTATGGAGACTGGTAGGTCCCAAGATGTGCAGTCAGCAAACCAGAGACCCAGGAGAGTTGGCCATCTAGTTCTAGTCAAAAGACTGTCAGACCTGAGGCCCAGGAAGAGCCAGTGTTTCAGTTCAAATCCCAAGGCAGTAAGAAAATGATGTCCCCGCTCAAAAGCAGTCAGGCAGGAGGAATTCTCTCTTACTGGAAAGGTCAGCCCTTTTGTTCTCTTCAAGCCTTCAACTGATTAGATAAGGCCCATTTTATGGAGGGTGATCTGCTTTACTCAGTCTACTGATTTAAAAGCTAACCTCATCTACAAACACCCAGAATAATGTTTGACCCAGTATCTGGTCACCCCATCAGCCAGTTAACGTGACATAAAATTAACTGTCACACTTACCCTGGAGTCAAAATTCTTCATTCAGTTGCACCACTCTTTTTCCTTCCTGAATAAATATGGCCTCCCTCTTTACCTGAGTTTCTCAGAGTGTGACTCCCACAACACCCGCTTGAGACTCCTGTGGGAGCTTGTTCACCATGTAGAGAGCAGGCCCCACCCAGGCCTTCTGTGTGAGGGTGCCTGGTAAGAGACCTAAAAATCTACTAATTTTTAAGCCCTTAATCACCTACTATGCCCCCTTCCAACCTGCAACACCCCAAGAGGAGGATGTGAAGAGGAAGCCTCCAAGGGAAGGTCTGTTGGTCATTGATATCCATTCACCTGGCTGCCTCCTAAATGACCCAGGGCCTGTTGTGGCCTCTGAAGCCCTCTGCTTCTTCTCTTTCCCAAACTTGATGGGGCCTCTGGCCTCCCTCACCTCTCCTGGTTCCTGCCTGTGAGCAGGAGAGGTCTTGGCTACTCTTTCTGTCATGCACACTGTGAGGCTGCCCCAGGCCATGCCCCTGGATGCCTCCCCATACCTCTTCTACTCTCACACACAGGCTTCTCTGGGAAGTCACCTGTGGATGTGGGATACAAGTATCCTCTGCTCTGAGTTTCTGCAATTTTCCATGGAATTTCTTTTATCTTATGACTGCAGACTAGCTGACAGCAGATAGAAGGAGACCCACACAGGCAGCTCCCTTATTTCTACATCTCCGGCTTCTCTTTTCTCTACCAAGCAGGTAGAACTTTATTTGGGACAAGGGGAATGTCATTTGAAGGAAACACTCTTCTTGGCCCATGGTACTTTCTTCCTCTCTACTGCTCAAAGTGCAGTGTTGATGGTGTGAAGGTAGCTTCAGGAAGGTACCATCAGCCCTAAGTGTGGTGCCTGGCACATAGTAAGCCGTCTGTGAGATTTGATGAATGAAGGAGTGATTGTTATCAGTATGTGTTTACCATCTTGGATGAGATTCTTGCCCAGAATAACCTTGGAGAAAGTGCCAAGGAACTTAGTTTGGTTAAGAGTTTCAAATGTCCACTGCAAGGTAGTTGTCCCCTCTCCTCATGAGTGAGAGCATTGCTCTCTGTTAGCCAGAGGCAGCCCAGTGTACAAGAAAATAAACACATAAATTTCTGCACCGGAAAGGTGAAAAATAGCCAATGGTCATGAACAGTAAGCCTTAAAAAGTGCCTTGTGTTAGTGTCAGTGCTGTAGCCTGACTCTTGGGGAATCCCAAGATGTTAATAAAAAGCCAATTCCCAGTTTGACCCAAGTCATCATAGTGTGCTGGAGAGCAGGCTGAGTGACCTCCTAGGCTGTCCTCTCCCTGAGCAGAGGAGCCCTCTGTGCACTTCTCTCTTTGAGCATCACCAGGAATTTTCTGTCTCTGACAAATGAACATTTTCTTTTTTTTTTTTTTTTTTAAGATTTTATTTATTTATTCGACAGACAGAGATTACAAGCAGGCAGAGAGGCAGGCAAAGAGAGAGAAGGAAGCAGGCTCCCCGCGGAGCAGAGAGCCCGATGTGGGGCTTGATCCCAGGACCCTGGCTGGGATCATGACCTGAGCTGAAGGTAGAGGCTTTAAACCACTGAGCCACCCAGGCACCCCACAAATGAACATTTTCATTGACTCTGACATAAGTTTGCTTTTCTCTCTAAGGTGGGGCTGGTGAGTTGGGGCAGGGAGAGAAAAAGGAAGTTGTGTTTGGAAAAGAGATGACAACCATTTGAAAGTTAAAAACAATAGAAGCTAAAAATTGAGCAAAGTGATGTATTTTAAAAACTGTTTGATAGAATCATATGATAATATAATGTTCAAATTACACATATTGGTATTCAATAAATTTGAGGGATAAGTATATTAATAAATAAAGAATATTCATACCCATGAGCTTTAAATAGACCCTCAAAAGCTGGCCTAGGAACTAAAATAGTCCTTTCTTATACTGCTTCCATAGGAAAATATGTTTTGCTTCCAAACTACTCACTTGTACTGAGACTTTTGCAGAAGCTGGGGTTGCTGCCATGGGGGTGGGTTACATGGCAGTTGCCATAGCCTGGGCCTCCGGTGACCAACTCACATGTTTAGAAGCCCACAGCCTGGGCTCAGGGAAACAGTCACTGGCCAAAGGGAGAGAGTCTCGCTAATATGGAAATACCTCAGAATGTGAACCTACAACAGAAGGCAGGAAATGGTAAATAAAATCCAGCCCTTCTGTTTCTAAGTTAGCTGCAACTTCAGTTAAGATGGAGAATTAACCATTCATTCACTCACTCACTCATTCACTCACTCACTCATTGAAAACACATGCACATTTCCATTCTCTCTTTCCATAAGCCTCCTGAAAATAACACCAAGGGATAAAACAACAACAACAACAAAAACATATTCACTTATAAGGACAGGAAAGATAGGGGGATAGAGAACAGTTAACAGATGTCAACAGGATTGCAGGGGATGGAAAGTAGGGGTGGGGTGGGGCATATGTGATTAGTTTAGGAAAGCAGAAGAGTCCAAGTGAGGTGCCTGCCAGAGGGGTTGGGGGTCTCTCTACAGAACCCCACCGGGCTTAGTGTCTGGGGGCAGAAGTTACTGTGGGAGGTGAGGATGAAGGCAAGGGTTGAGGCTGAAACTAGGGAGACTTATAAATCTGAATCAAGAGGGTGACCTGTAAGTGGCTTCCCTTACCCCCCTAGCCAGGTGACTACTCCTCCCACCTTGAGAAGCTTCTAAGGAGAAATTAAAACTGGAGAGGCTTAGGATATGAAGACTGTAGGCAGGGTGTGGACGTGGGGATTACGTGAGGCTACACATTCTGAATTTCAGGGCACTCAGCACACTTCCCAACCTGCTCACAGACAGCCCCCACCAGAGGGAAGTCAGAGAAAGAACTTGGACTTGCTACCATCAAGGTCCTCCAATGAAGAACCACAGGTCATGCGCCACGGGTATCGCCACCAGACACAAGGCTCGCCCCACGCAAAAAGTCCCAGTCCTCTCTCTTTTTAGTGCCTTGTTTTCAACTATTCGATTGGGTGGGCAGTGATCATTTGGGGAGGGAGATAAGAGGGACAGTTACTCTCTTTTTAAATTTAATTTTAATTTGGATCAAAGTAATACATGTACAAAGTTAGAAAGTCCAACTAGTCTGCAAGGCTCTGTAATGAAAAATACAACTGTCTCCTAACCCAGGCAACACCACCCTTGATGTCCATTTCCCAAAGGCTATTGTTTCCCATTCTTTAGCTGTTTTTTTCCCCTCCACACTTACTAATAATGTGCTTATTATTTATAATTGCTAATTTCCTGATTTCTCCATTTTGGATATTATTTATTAACTTCTCACTTTGGACATTTTGGATTTAGCTCTCTTCCCCATCGTCTTCGTAATCCCTCCCTCAACTTCTCAAAATAATGCCACAATTTCATTGTCTTCATAGTTGGTCAAAAATCTTCTTTTCAAAAATACAGGTCATACAGGCACATGATTTTTTTTCTGTGACTATGTAGACATAGTTATATTCTGAAAAAGAAAATTATTGTCCCAATTGAAAGCCAACTAAAACACAGCATCACTTTGAGCAGAAGAGAGAATCTATGTAACTGGCTTAATGAGGCATTCTCCTGTAAGTGGCAAGAGACAAAGTGACTTTGACCAGGCAGAGGAAATACGGTCCTAGCATACTCCTGGGCATCACAGTAATTCAGATTTACATGGTCATAATAATACGGACCCTGTCTATTTGCTTTCCATTCTTGAAATCAAACCGCCCACAGAGCAAGGAAGACTTGACCATGGTGCAGGAGCTGATTGTAGAAGTTCCATTCCTGATGCTCAAATAAGGGTGCAAATGACAGGTAATGGGAAGTAGAGCAGAGAGACGGATAGAAGGGAACTATGTTCATATCCTCAGCTGACATAGTGGGCAGTCCAAATGTGCTGCACTGATAGAAGAAGAAAAAGGATTAACTATGTCATACACATGTACAGAGGGAACCAATAGAACTAAATTATAAACCAAAGAGCTGGGAGCAAGGAAGTAGGAAGTTAAATCCTCATATTTAATGGAGGTGAGTCAAGAGACAGTGTCTTAAACTGACCAAGAAATTGGTTTAAAAAACAATTGGAATACTTTTTAAGTAGTTTTTTAAAGAGGTGGGTGGAAGCCATGGTCTCTGGAAAGTGGCATGTGTCTGGGGTGAGCACTGTGGGTTTTCTCCCAAATGACAGGATTTTTTTAAAGCTTTATTTTCTGTTTTTTATTTATATTTATATTTTATATTACTTTAGTTTTTCAAATGGAAAAGAGGGAAATGCACATGTTTTGAAAAGTCGAATTCAATGTGAATACAAGAGCCATATAGTACATGAGTCCATTTTGGACTGGCAATCTGTATTATCATTCCTTCAAAAATTGCACATTTTCCATGCACTTCTTTAAATGGTCGCATAAGCTTAATGGGTCTCTTGCTGAGAGACTTATGAAGTTAGCATTGGATACCAGCAACATGAGAGCAGTAGATAATGTATTTTTATAGGTCTTAATGTTGGCTACAAGATAAGTGAGCCGACCACTCAGATAATGAGGACAGTCTGCCCAGAAATGGGAAATATCTCTCTGTGATGTATCTTTGTGATGTAACTGGTTTCTTGTACCAAACCAGTTTATCATCTAGAATCTTCTTTTATTACCTAAGCAGGTCTCTCTTATTTGCTCTAGTCCCACCCATTTCTGCAAAGCTGGAATTCAATTCCATAAATTCAATCCAATAAAGGAGATTCCATTCAAATAACTTTGGGCCCCATAGCTAGGTGTCTCACATTGTGTGTAGATAATGCATTTCCCTTCATCATCTCTCTTCTTCAAAGTATAAGGTCAAAGTTTTGAGTCAGGAGGGAAAAGGAGAGTGTTCATCTTTGCCAAGAACGTGCCTCTTAGGAGGCTCTCAATTTGTTAAAAGAATGAAATTCATAGCGAGACATATAAAAGCATCCACGATTTGACCACAGCTGGTTTCTCCAGCCTCTTCTTCCCTTCCATGTCCTTGCATCAGGAGACATTCCTTTGTGTTCTCTTGCCTTTGCATATCCTGATTCCTCCACCTGGAATGCTTTTTTTTTCCACGGTCCTAAAGCAATGTCTTTAGGACCCGCCATCTTTGAAGGAGCCTCTCCCTGCAGCCTCCTCAAGCTCCTTAGCAGACAGGACCCCCCTCAAACATTTCCAGCAGACTGGAACTCAGTAGAGGTTTATCCCATTGCTCAACTGACATTCCTTTACTCAGCCATTGTCCCTAGGACCTTATTGAGAGGAAAATCTAAAGTGATAGCTTGGTTTATACCTACAAGAAAAGATATAATCCAGAAGCTCATCCAACTGGTTGAGAAAGACAAGAGATGTTGCAGCAAGGGCAGAGGTCAGGAAAATGTTGTCACTGACTTCTGAAGAAGCAAAGTCTCTACACTCTGATGGTGCGTGGATCTGTCGGGGGAATGAAGGAGAAGCTCTTCATAGCCCTGCACCAGGTCCTTTGCATGCGTCCTCTCAGTCGGCTGGGTTCGGGTATGTTTGCCAACAGATTTCCCCTGAATTCGTTAACCCTTGAGAGTCAAACATTTTGCTGTCATTTAAAACCTTCTAATTACGGAAATTTTCAAACATTATGTATTAATTCTCATATGCTCATAACCCAGTTTCAACAATGATGGCTATTTTGCCAATCTTATTTTATCTATCTTTCCCCACCCCTTTTTGTGGTAGAAGGAGGTAGGAGTATTTTAAAGCAAAGCCCAGGCCTGTCAGGATATATCTCTAACAGGTACTTTTTAAAAAATTACGGCAAAGTGTACATAACTTAAAATGTACCATTTTTCCATTTCGAGTGTATAAATTCAGTGCCGTGAAGCACGTTCACATTGTCAGGCCACCACCACCGCCATCTCCAGAGCTTTATCATGATCCTAAACTGAAACTCTATACCCATTAAACACTACATCCCCTTCTCCCTTGACCATGGTCCCTGTTAACATCTATTCTATTGTTTGTCCCTATGGATGTACCTATTCTAGATACCTCGTACAAAGTGGAATCGTATAACGCTTGTCCTTCTATGTCTGGCTTATTTCACTTACCGTACTGTCTTCAAGGTTCATCCATGCTGTAACATGTATAAGGATTCCATTCCTTTTTAAGACTCATAAGGACTTTGTAAGTAATAATCACACCAATAATCCTATTACACCACAGCAAGAGAGGTCCCTGGTGTCTGGGGGTCCCACATCTAGGGCTATTAAGATAGATTGGCGGGTTCAAGGGCTGTCAGCCAGATCCACCCACTGAATGATGCAGCATTTTAAAATAAGTGTTAAGTCCTTGTAAGTGATCTTACACATACATATGTGTCTGCGTCTCTCTGTGTCTTTCTATCAGCTGCCATGCTCAGCCCCACAACTGTCTTCTGTTCGTCCTGTAGATCTTCAAAACTCCCCGCTGTTCCTGCTCAATCTCTGATACTGAATAGCCACTCCTAGGATTCTTGAGCTGGCAGGTTTCATTCGATACAGCTCCCTATTTCCAGTTAACCCTTGAGTTGCCTACAAACGGGAACCCACCCAGAGCCACACAGATCCACCTAAAAGGAGCCTTCTCCCACCTGCCGTGAGCGCTTGTTCTAAAGGCTAAGCTTCACAGAGAGTCAGCCTGCCTTCTGCCCAGTCTGGGATGTGAATTCTGTTTCCTCTAAGTTTGGGGCTTGGTGGGGCTGAGGACCTCCTTGCAGACAGGCTCTGGGGAGATGATGCACGAGGCTAACACACATCCTAGATAGCCTACATGCTTCATGAACCTAACAAAAGATTGGCAAGGACTAGACTATGTTTTATTGTAACTTCCCAGCTTGGGGTTGTTATTTTTCTTTTAAGATTAAATACAGATAAGTTGTTTTTCAAAAGTCAATATTCAGAGAATATGAATTACAACGGTCCTGACCATTTTCCAGAGTTCGGAATGGACATTTGCTGGTTCTGTGTCCATATAAATGAGCAGAGACCAACAGGTGCCAGACTTAAAAAGTCAGTCTACCTCTTCCACATTCTGCCTTATTAGGAAGGAAGGATGGAGCAACAAGAAGGGAGAAGACAGAGCAGAAACAGAGGGGCAGGAGAGCCCGAGATGAGGGTGGCAGGAGGGAAGAGCTTGAGTCTATAGATAGAAACAGAGCACGAGCCAGGATGCTGGATGCTAGATCAGCTATCCCATGGAAATAAAATACGAGCCACAAATACGAGCCGTGCATACAATTTTCAATTTTCTAGTAGCCGTATTAAAGAAAGTAAAATTAAACAAGTGATATTCATTGTAACAATAATTTATGCAACCCACTGTATTCAAAATGGCATTTTAACATGTAATTAATGTGGAAATTATTAACGTGCTATTTTATTTTCATTTTTTGTGTATTAAGTCTTAGATCCAATCGGTATGTTATACTCACAACACATCTTGACTTGGATTAGCCACAGTCAAGGCTCAATGGCCACATGCAGTGGGTCATACTGGACATTGCCCTAGATCTTGACCCAATGGCTCAGATTTTTCTCTCAACTTCTAGTCTGTAAAATGGAGATGAGTCTCCCCGTCCTGATTCCTTTTGAGAGTTGTGTGAGATGCACAGAGCTAAGAGGTGTGAATGTGCTTTGTAGGCTAAAGCTGCGGGGCCCCTTGCAGGCTCCTACCTCAGGAGAAGAAGAGAGAGTGTTGCCAAAAGTAACCTATGAATCTATTGCCTGGTCCCTGGGACTTAGCATGTGTGGTACCAAAGAGAAGTGGGGCAGGAGCTCACAGATATCTCCATCTTCAGACCAGTTACATTTCACAACAAAAATCAGGATCATGCGGATAAGGTTGTCAAGTGTTGTTTTACCATCCACTGTCACATCCATTTTGTTTGTTTAAAAAACGAAAGGATATTTTAATACTATCCCAAGCTCCCGGGATGGCAAGATGAGAAAAAGAAGCTGCTTGCTCCTGATGAAGTCACAGAATAGCGGGAGGAACACACAGGCAAAAATGTGTATAGAATGTATCCCCTAAAGACTCTTGTTTGCAGGTATCAAAAAACCTAGTTCAAAATGGCATAAGCTAAAAGGGGGAATTAACTGGCTCGGGTAACTGAAGACTGCATGGTAAATGTGGCTGCAAGCCCAACTTGATGCCTGTCGCCTCCTGGCTCAGTCCTCTTATCTCGGGCTCCATGTGGCAACCCCAACAGTCCCTGGCTCACAGCCCCTCATTCAAGTCCAGCAGGAAAACCAGGGAACCTCCATCTCCAGCAGCCGCAATAGAAAGAGATCCGAGCAGCTCATTGGCTCTGATTGAGTCCTCCCCCCATTCTTGGACCAATCAGGGTGGCCCCTGGCAGAGTTTGCTCTGTGTGGTCACCCGATGCGAGTGGACCAGGAATGCGAGGGGGATGGCTTTGCAGAGGCACCCTGGGAAACTGTTACTCGAACTGGGGTGGAGAGATGCTGAAGGGTTAAGAAGCAACAAAGTAGACAGAAAATTATGGGAATGCGACAAAGGTGTGACCAGGGCTGGCTGCGTGAGCCTTTGGTCTGTGCGGTCCTGCTTTTAAAAGGTCCCACACTTGGTTCAATGCTCTGCTGCCACCAGCTTGAAATTTTTAAGAATTTGGGAACAAGGGGATCCACATTGTCATTTAAATGACAATTTACGTGCTCGTCCTGGAGACTTTGGAACTGAATTTTCTTTCTTTCTCTCTCTTTTTTAATGATTTTATTTGTTTATTTGACACAGAGAGATCACAAGTAGGCAGAGAGGCAGGCAGAGAGAGAGAGAGAGAGAGACAGAGGAGGAAGCAGGCTCCCTGCTGAGCAGAGAGCCCGATGTGGGGCTCGATCCCACGACCCTGGGATCACGACCTGAGCCGAAGGCAGAGGCTTTAACCCACTGAGGCACCCCAGGCGCCCCTGGAACTGAATTTTCAAAGATGAAACAGCAATTTTCCAAGTGGAAAGGGCTAAGAGGTTGAAAGGTGCGGGAGGAAGTTCCAGGCGAGGGATTAGCAGAGGCAACCATGTAGCAATGGGAAAGGTTCCTTGGGGGACTGAAACCACTAGCGTCTCAAGGGGTTGGGGCTTACCGTTCCGGAGGGGAGGCACCCAGATGAGCTGGAAAGATGGGGTGGTGGGGGGGGGGGCGGTTGCAGAGAAGGACCTGGTGTGTCAAGCCAGGAAGCTGGCACTCAAACACTGTTTCTCGTATGAATTAATAAATAGAAGTCAAGTGAGTTACACTAGAAAAGCTATTTCCTTTTTAAACCTGCATTATTCCAACCGGCCATTATAAAGGAACCGCCCCCATTCTCCTCTTTGCTTTTCCAGGGCAGAGGAAGGCTAACTTACCACGGTGCAATATTGGCGCCTACTGATCTTTATCAGCCGCACGTTAACAAGGTTTGCATGCCACCTCCGTGACTTCACCGCCCAAATATTTATGAATCAGAGAGTTGTTTCTAAGAACGTGTTTTCCGACTGTTTATAACAATCGTAGTGAGCTGGAATTACAAAGATGACGTTCTAAAACCTAAATAGAACAAGCCTCAGTTGTGTGGGAGGGAGTTCATTGCTTTGGTGATAAAAGAGAAACACAGACGGTGACTCAGGTGGAACACTGTTTCATTTTCATTTTGTGTTTCCTTTGGTTCTACATGTCAGGACATGTTGCAGAACCCAGGCAGAATGCGAAAGTTAGAACCAAGGCTTTACCTGCGAGAGGGAACCCACAGCGTCCCCTTTTCAAGGCTGACATGAAAGGGAGGGATGATGTCCCTCCACACATGGCTGGTCATGGCCAATATTTTCCTCCCACATTATTGGGGGGGGGGGCGGAGGCTAAAGAGACAACAGGGCTTCTTCTGAATTGAGTTTTTTTTTTAGTTTCCCCCATAGCCTTAGTTCAATTTCAATGAATAATTAATGAAATTAATATTCGGATATTTGCTCAGTGCTGAGTGTGGAGCTTCTGTCTGCTTTGTTCATTCTTGTTCTCCTAACACCTGAACAACACCTGGCATGTTGGCAGGTGCTCAGTAACTAGGTGACAAATAAGTGAATAAATTTGTTCCTCACAGCAGTCCTGAGTGGCTGTGACAGCTTTCCAGATCAGAACCCAGAGACTGAGACTACGTGCTGGAAGTTGAGGGAAGGGGATGGTGTGTCCAGGCAGGTGTGTGCAAGGCAGACAGAGACAGTGTGAGGCTTCCTCCGTGACTCGCTTCTTTGTGACCAACTGTGGTTCTCTTCTGTAGAAACCTTGCTCAATAGAGAATGACAACAGGAGCGAAGGGACTCTTCAGCTGTAACGACTCCATCATGATCATCACCTTCCTCATTACTACTGACTGTAGGCACAGAGCTTAAAATTGTAGGATTGAAGAATTATAAGGAACTTCAGAGTTTACCATATTAGAAGATAGGTAGTTGGATGGAAAGATATATAAATATATAGATGATAGATAGATAGATAGATAGATAGATGATAGATAGATAGATGATAGATAGATAGATAGATGATAGATGATAGATAGATATGACCACCAACATCCCCTTATCAACCCTTTGAGGTAAATCTTCCTATCTCCATTTTCAATGTCCCAGGTCAACAAGTATCCAAGCTGGGGCTCTTATATTCTCCCAGAGCCATCCTGTTAGCAAAGATTCCTTGATTAACACAGAAGGAATCTGACTTTCAGAAGATGTCGCGAGGTTATTTGGTTAATACAGAAACAGGACCTGAACCCCAAATCGATGCCATTTCCACTTACCCGATGTTCTCAATTCAAAATGAATACCCTTTGGATTTCTTCCTGTTTTGTTGATGTCAGTCAATGCCAGGGTTAGCAGGACAAAAACAACTGGAGTTTATTGAGAAGTGATAAGTCATTCCATTTCCCTCTTAGAACTACTTTATTTTTTCCCATGTGTTATCTCAGTCCCTAGTACATGGTAGGCATTTAGGAAGTGCTTGATAATTAAGGCAGGATTTGATGTGGATAGAATCTCAGTCCTTGGTATCTTTCAGTGACAAGAGTAGAAAACGGTAGGAAAGTATACCTTTGAAAAACACAGGATGATACTAGCTTTTATCTTCATTATAATATAAAATTGATGCTTTTGTTTTTTAAGAATTAACATTCTCCACTGTAAGAAAGTTAAATAATTCATATATATATATATATAGAGAGAGAGAGAGAGAGAGAGAAAGGGGGGGGAGAGAAGGGAAAAAAATTACCCACCCGTATTTCCACCAACTCGAACAAAGCATTTGCAATATTTTATGGCAACTTATTCTTTTTTCTCTATTCATGTATTTTATTATTTATAGTTTTTATTGAGTTGTGACTGTTCTGTATTTACAATATATGTGTCTTGCCTTTTTAAACTTACATTATCCTTTTAGCCTTCCCTAAGTTATAAGCTCTTTGTAAGCATCTTTTTTTTTTTTTTTTTTTTTTGACAGACAGAGATCACAAGTAGGCAGAGAGGCAGGCAGAGGGAGAGAGAGGAAGAAGCAGGCTCCCCGCTGAGCAGAGAGCCCGATGTGGGGCTTGATCCCAGGATCCTGGGATCATGACCTGAGCCAAAGGCAGAGGCTTTAACCCACTGAGCCACCCAGGTGCCCTGTAAGCATCTTTTAAAACAGAAACATAGCATTGAAAAAAGTAGACTCTTACTTAAATCGGCATCTACTCATAGTAATATGTATGTATGCTTTCCATGGCTTGATAGCTCATTTCATTTTACTGCTGAATAATATTCCATTGTCGGTCATATCCCAGGGTATCACATTTTTTATCAATTCACCTACTGAGGAACAGTTTGGTCAGTTCCAACTGACTAAGTCCAATAGTTTGGACAACTAGTAATATGCTATAAATATCCATGGGAGGAAATAAAACTAGCTACAGGCAGGTTTTTGTGTTGACAGGTTTTCAACTTCTTTGGGTAAATACCAATGAGTGGAATTGCTGGACTGTATGGTAAGAGCATGTTTGGTTTTTTTAAGAAATCACCAAACTATCTTCCGAAGTGGCTGTAACATTTTGCTTTCCCATCAGCATTGAATGAGAAAGCCCGTTGACCCACATCTGCACCAGCATTCGGTGTTGTCAGTGCTCTGGGTTTTGGCCATTCTAATAGTCGTGTAATTATACCTCATTAATGATTTAATTTGCATTTCCCTGATGATATATGACATGGAATATCTTTTCATATACTTACTTGCCATCTGCATATCTTCTTTGGTGAGGTGGCTGCTAGGGTCTTTCTCCCATTTTTTTAAAATTGGGTTGTTTGTTTTTTCATTATTGAGTTGGTGTCTGTATCATTGGCAAAAGCCTGAGGGAAAACAGAGGGAAGCTGTGGAACCAGTGGGGGCAGATTTGTATGGTACTTGGTAATTAATAGTAAGTTGCCAATAATCTAGAACATTCTACTTTACACTCTACGTGAACCCCTACATTGAGCCCTAGGGTCCAGCCTGACTACCCTTCTTCCTTCTCTCCCCTAAGTCTTTCTATTATTTTGATGTCCTCAACATGCTGATGCCAGGGCCCTCCCTTCTTAGACATCCTCCTGCTAAAAACTGTCCCCAAATGACCCCACTAGGTTCTTCTTGGCCCCTAGGACCTACATTACCAATAGGCCCCCTTCTCAGCCCCTCCCACCTCTCTGCCCTTCTCTGCCCGTCCTGACACCAAGCTGCTGCCAAAATCCAAAGGCAGCTACCTGGAAGTTTCCCCAGATCGTCCTCTCCTGATCACTGACCCCGCTTCAGTTCAGGCATCACTGTTTCATGTCCAAGGCCTCCCAGGCACCTGCTTAGGACACTAGTAAAGTGGGCGGGGGCAGTCCCCCAACTGTGAGAAGTTCAGCTTTAATGAAAGAATCTTGCATTTTGCAATGAAAAATCTGTATACTTTCAGCATTATGTTTTGTGAGTAATTGTTACTGTGAATGAACAAAATGTCCAGAGGAAGGACACCATCAACTTCTTAGCTCACGTGGCCTTTGATGGTGGCATCTGACCAGTGTTGCAGCTTCCTGACCCCTCCCCCCGCACCTCCTCCGTCCCCCAGTCCCCCCTCGACCCCGCACTGTTGCTCTTCCTAAATGTGTCCCTGTGTCCATCTACTGCCGAGGGACCCTGTGACCCAACCCTGCCCTTTGTCCCTAGAACACCACCCAAACTGATTATTATGACCTTCTAGACCCATTACAGTGTGTGCTCCCCTGCCTCTTCCCCAACTTCCCCTCTCCTCCCACACACCCCTCCTGAGCAGCTGCCTTGCCCTTCTCCAACCATGCTACAGGGGTTCACAATTCTATATTTTTATACACTGCATGCCCATTTATGGTGGGGCTGGCATGTGTCGGGACTGGTACGGGAAGCTGGGGATGAGCGTAGAGATGAGCAAGGCACAGCTCCCATCTTCCTGGCACCCAGAGCCTCTGCACAGGCTTCTCTTTATGCCTGGAATGCCTTCCTTCCTCTTCTGCCCAGAAAATGCTCAGCCTTCAAGCTCCAGCTCAAAAGTTACTTCATCCATCAGCCTTTGTCAGCTCTCCTGCACGGAGCTCTCCTGCCCCACTTTTATGCTTATGATATCAGCCTATAACTACCTGTTGTCAAAGTCTGTCTCCTCCTGAGCTGTGAGCACCTGCCAGGTGGGGAAGCTTCACCCTGTATCTGTAGCTCTCAACACAGTACCTAGCACACAATAGGTGCTCATTAAATGCTTGTTGAATAATCTACATATTCATATAACATACACATGACACTTGCTATTGCTGGAGACTGTTTCATGCATGTTAATTAGCCACCTAAACAAGATTTAAAACTCCTCAAGGACAAGGAATGCTCTTACATTGCCCTTTGTAATCCCAAGGTGTCTACACACAGTGCTGAGAGCAGGATCTGGCAATAGGACACATTTGAAGAACTGACAGATAGGTATTAACTCACCGGAGTGACTCACTCTGCCCTCAGCCACTCCAGTTTCAAGTACAAGTTCATCATCAGATGATTTCAGTTCATCGTATTTTGGGAAACAGAATAAAAGTCCAAAAAGCCCTACTCAGTTTACGCAGTCAATGGCAGAACTTATGTTTGTGGTTAAAGCAAATTACGGAATAATTGCAAATTTGGCAGACAGGCTAGTATCACCGAGGGCGCAAGGATGTGGAATTTGTCAAGTGAGAATCTCCTGGGACTTGGGGTAAGGTCAGCTCTGGAAGGTTCCATGTGTCCAACAAGACGTTGGTAAAGCAGTGGTGCCCATTTTCCACAGGGAAGGAAGGCTAAAGAAAAACAAGCACGTGTGAAGCTTTCTAAGATGTGGAGGAGGGTACAGCTTAATAGAAGTTTTCAAAGAAGCCAGCGTTTGAATCAAGAGCCTATGAGCAATTTTCTTAACGTTTCTGACCTTTGGTTTCCTCATCTGTAAAACTGAAATCGTGATACCTACCTCAGGTTATTATAAGGAAGAAATAAGATACTAGGTATTTTTAAAAGTGCTTACTGTTGTGTCTGGCATGTAGTATGTGCTCAGTAAATAGTAATGACTAAATATGACCTGGCTTCACACTGATTTTTTTTTTTTAAAGATTTTATGTATTTATTTGATAGACAGAGATCACAAGTAGGCAGAGAGAGAAGGGGAAGGAGGCTCCCCCTGAGCAGAGAGCCTGATGTGGGGCTCGATCCTAGGACCCTGAGATCATGACCTGAGCCGAAGGCAGAGGCTTTAACCCACTGAGCCACCCAGGTGCCCCTGATTTTTTTTTTTTTAATCTGTTTTAAAATCAGTCAGCCAGCCTGAGAGAGCGTTCCTTTGGAGTCCAGATGTTTTTAATCCATCAGAATTCTTTGTGACTTGTTAGCTTCCGAGGTAAGGTGGGAGAAAGGAAAAAAAGTAACATTTATTGACTTTCTCCCGCATGGAAGGCTTGAGGGCGTGCTGTTCTTTAATCCTTGGGTATCACTTTGTACAACTGATATTGTCCCATTTTACAGAAGAAACGGAGGTCTTAGGACCCACCCAAAGTCAAATAGGAGGTTGCAGTGGAGAGATTTGAAGCCAGTTCTGAGTGCCTGTCCAACGTTTTTTTTCTGTCATCACTGCCTCCTACCCTCTGTTGTCCACCTCTTCAGCTCTGGGAATGCTGCGCACGGCCACTCCCGACCACAGGGTGTCCCTGAAACGTTGTCTGTGGCTGTTACAATGAGCTTTCTTCACCTTGGCCCCCGTCTTGGCCAGGAGAGCATCTCCCCGGACAGCAGGCAGAAAGAGGGCTCAGAAGTCTGGCTACTAAGGTTCCTTCCAGTGTAGGAATTGGTGATCCTGAGGCCACGGAGAGCCGTGTTCACTCGTAGCGCCATGTCCCCCAGTGTCAAGTGAAGACCCTGAGCCACATCAGAGCTTCCCAAGATTTCCCATGAACACTTGCTGAGAGGCAGGAGGTGTCCCGGGGAAGCACTTAGATGGGCGCAATTACTTACCCTCTCTGTGCCTCAGTGCCCTCATCTGTAAAATGGAGATGTTCACAGTACTTCCACCATAGGGCTGCTCGGAGGATTACTAGCAGTAAGTGTACATGAAGGGCTTAGCTCACAGCCTAGAACACAGTGAGTGCTACATCACAGCATTTGCTGATATTATATTACACTTAAAGGCAGAAGAGTGGGCACTAATCCCACCCCCAACTGCTGGGTCCTAGGAATGTCGCTTTCCATGTCCCATTCCAGACCCAAAATGTTTGGATATCTTCTCCCTTTCTTTAAAAATTTGTGTGTGACTTACATTTCAACTCAACGTATCCACGTTTGTTTAATATAAAATAATAAAGTGCTTATTTTTCTAAGATTTATTTATTTTTAATTTAGAGAGAGAGAGAAGGTGGAGGCAAGACAGAGAATCTCAAGCAGACCCCTCGCTGGGCGACACGGGGCTTGATCTCATGACTCTAAGATCATGACCTAAGCTGAAACAGCTGCTAAACTGACTGAGCCACCCAGGCGCCCCAAAATAATGAAGCACTCATTAACATACACCCTTCAGCAAGACCTCTTTTGTTTACCTCTTGGCTCCGGTGTACAAGGGTGTACCTGTGTGCCAGCTCATGCCCAATTTGATGGAAGTAGATGACTCTCAGGGTCCCTTTGCCTCTGGGGTCTTATACTTTGGAGAATCAGCACTGTGAGACTCCAGGAACCTGCTCCAGTGGCCACCCCCGTGGTATCACCCGCCTGGAATCACCGAGGCCACCCTTGCCACTAAAGCCGGCACAGAGATCCCAGAGCTGAGGTGCTACTTAAGCCCCAGTGGACAAATGGCCTGGAGGGCACAGGCAGAAGCACCGCTCAGCTGCTCCCCTTCCGTACCCCTTACCCACCCCTGCTGCAGCCCGGATTTTCTGTTCGAAGGTGGACAGACAAAACCTAAATGGGTAGGGGTAGGTAGAGAGCAGAATCATTAATGCTCCCCAGGGAAAAGCACCTGTAGGACTCATTTGTTTGTTTGGGTGTCAGGAAGCAAGGGAAATGAGCAGATGGCCTCAGTTACTGGGGGTCCTTCCAGCTTTCACTATGCCTCTGTGGTCCTTGAAGACAGAAACCAAGACCCCTTTCTGATTTCCATTTAAACAACGGGAGCAATGATGGAATCTGATACCCAAAATAAAGATTTAAATTTGTAATAGCATTCTAGCAAAATATTGGGAACACCGTAAATACTAAAAATGAGGAAACGACTAAGTAAATCATACTACATCCATGGCCCTGAAAAATTATGGTAATAAAAGGGAGGCTAGTGGTTACCTCTGGGAGGTAGAGAGAGAGGCAGGTGGGAACCGGAGTGGTCACATGGGCGCTTCTCAGTACATGTGCCGTAGGTTCGTGATGTTTGTTTTATTATTAAAAGGGGTATAAAAGTTCTATATAATCATCCATATGTATGCTACATTTTTTAAAAGATTTTATTTATTTATTTGACAGGCAGAGATCACAAGTAGGCAGAGAAGCAGGCAGGAGTGGCAGTGAGGAGCAGGCTCCCCGCTGAGCAGAGAGCCTCAGAGACTCTGAGATCATAACCTGCACCAAAGGCAGAGGCTTAACCCACTGAGCCACCCAGGTGCCCCAGGTAATGAAATTCTACATCTCACAATAAAACAAACAATATATTTCTGAGAAGAAAAAATTATGGTAATAAAGAGCACATACAATTCACAGTAATCACCAAAAAGGCAAATTTTACAGTTTCATGTAATTTCCATCCCAACTACGCTCTTAAAAATCACATGCATGAGGAAAAACTGGAGGGAGACACACCAAAATGCTAACAAGGTTGAGCCTATGGGCACTCTTTTCTCTTTCCCATTTCCCAAATATTATAATGGTTATATACATACATATAATGGCTTCTAATTTTGATAGATAGACTGATGGAAGGGAGGGAGGAAGGAAGGAAAGCTTCCCCATTTAATTATTTTCAGGTCACTCTCGTCTGCTATCTCATTGATTCTTGCACACCCCTTTGGGGGAGTCAGTGTTAAATAGTTCTATTTCATAGACTGGAACACAGGTGGAGTGTTTCTGACCTGCACTAAGTCACTCAGTTGGCTAGAAGGAAACCTCCAAGTGGGTCCTGGGTCTCCTGAGTCCTGCTATCACCCAGCGGCTGGGACTTCATCTTGGACACCCAGAGCTCTAGGGTCCCCACTCTTAAATGGGAATAGCTGTTACCTGGGCTTTGGCCACATGGTCCAAAGTGAGGGTACCTGTGGCAGCAGAAGATGGACTATGTACAAGGATGTCCCCAAAAGTGCCATCCCCACCCAAAGTCCTCTCCCACCTGCTCCTTTCTAGCAAGGCACCAAGTCCATTGGTAAAACTCCTTGGAAATGTGGAGAACGAGAGAGAGAAAGATCAGTTGTCAGGACCACAGTCTGTTTGAGAATCAGGTTGGACAACGTTTCTCAACTCTAGTTTTTGGAGAGGAAGAGTGTTTGCCGAAATGGGTCTGTCCTTGTGCTAGTCAATATCTTCCTCTTGCCACTTCTTTCTCCCTCCAGCCCTCTGTGGAGAGGTTGCCAGGGGCTTGCTGGATGACTTCAGCAGGTGTCCATTCAAGACCCTCAGAGCTCAGCCCGGCGGGGGAGGGGGAGGCTCACTTCAGAGAAGGTGGGGGCCGTAGGGAGAGGGAATAGTTTTCTCAAGAATACCAAAGACAGAAACAGACCAGAACCCAAAGCGCCTGCTCCCAGCCCACAGCACTTTGTACTGGACCAGGGGGACCTTGACGCACCACTAAACAGGTGCATAACAGAGTTGTGTGGGTTTTGTTTTCTGTATAGAGTCTTATCCCTGCTCCCCTGAAGGCCATCATTTCTGGCTCCACGTCAGCCACCACTGTCGCTACTGACTAATGGGACAGAATGGCCTCTGGGAGAGATGCAGGAGTTTCTCCTAGAAAGCCCCTCTTGATTCATAATTAACGCCACTGAGGAGTGGCTGTGTGCCCCTTCCTCAGGGAATCCTCCCAACAAGTTTCTGCGTTAGGTGCTGTTACTGCTGCCATTTTCCAGCTCAGCTGAGAGACAGAGAAATGACTCCTTCAGGGTAACACAGCTGCTAAGTGCTGAATGCGGCATCCGTGGTTCACCTTCCATGCTTCAGAGTCCAGTATGGGACGCTTCCCTGGTTCTCGGGGATGCCCATTGTGGAGACTCTTGGATGAGTGACTCCCACATTCTAACTGACTTTACCGTAAGTGTGGGCTTTGGAAAGCAGAGTAGAGAAGAAAAATTTCCTCTCCAATCCCTTTCTGTGGTGAAGAAGTGGGTGAAGCCAGGACAGGGCTCGTGGTTCCTGGCTGTTTCCCTGATTCTGTTCTGAACTTACCTGTCCAGAGCTCTGTAAGCAAATACAATCTTGGGGTTTGGAAGAAGAATAATGTCATGGGGGACAGAGTTGGAAGGGACTGTTCCCTGGACTAAGAAACTGCCAAAATCTTTAAATATCCCTTGCACTATTTTCTTTTCTTTTCTTTTTTTTTTTTTTGGCTCCCTGCAGTGTTTTGGTGTTTAGATTCCGTTGCCACGAGTGGGCTGTTTTTAGCTGCCTAGTTCCGTCCCCACTCCTTTTAACTTTTTTCCCTTCCTTTCGCACATGCCCCGGCATGAAGTTTCCAACTCTTATCTCAGCAAAACATACTAAGGCTGGTCTGAATGTGGATTCCCTCGGCGGTTCTGCAGCGTGGCACCTCAGCAATATTCAAATTTCTGCTTAACCCTCTTCTCCCGAGCCATACGAACCCTCCTCCCCGGATAATCCCAGCCCCGCGCCTCCGTCTCAGAGGAGGAGGCGTGCTTTGCCTTTGCTTAGAGGAGCGTTTTGGTCTGGGAAACTTTTCTGGCCCCTCTTCCAGATGGTACAGAGAGCGCACGCTAGACGTCGGTGGCTTTAACTGAAGTCAGGGTGAAAGAGCCATTGATCACTCCTCCTGCGGTGCACACCTTGGGGCTCTTCCCCAGCGTGAATCCCTCCCAGTCTCTCTCCAGCTGGGCGGGCATTTCGCAGTCCTCCCGGGGGGCTGGGGGCAGGGAGGCAGGCAGCCCTAGTTTTTGTTTTCCTTGGATAAGAGTTTCATTCACAAGGGGTGGACTGACTTCTCTGTCAAGATTCTTATCACTTTTAGAGTTTCAGCGGGACTGGGAAGCAGAGAAAGCGAGGCTCACACTTCTGTGAACAGCTGACAGCATTTTTCTGTCGGGGGGGGGGGGGGGGCGGTGACCTGGAGATTCAAAACCAAGACTTAATTTGAATGAAACAAGACCAGTAAAAGAAAGAGGAGTTAAGATGATAATAAAAACAAACAACTAGGGTTGTAGACTTCTCTATCGTAAATTACCCTTCTCTTGCATTGTTTTGTGGAGGCTGGTCTGGCTGTTTGTTTACCCTACGCCCTAAATTGAATTTCCCCACAATCACAGGACTCAACCACAAATCTGGCTTGGATGTATTAAAATGTAAACTGGTTAAAGATTTCTGTAGGCATTTCGGTGAGAGGAAAAAAAAGAGGGGGAGGGGTACATCACATGTTCTCCATCTCCTTGTTTCAATTTATGATGGTGCAATTTATTCCAGAACAATAGATAAGTAGATATAATAGATGCGTAGAAAATCCCAAATAGTTTTCATTTAAATGTATAAACGTTCTTCCTTCTGGTCTTGCAGCGTTCTAGGGGTTGTGCCGACACGCCCGGGGTTTACCTGCCCGCGCGTCTGCAGGAGGGTGGGGTGGGGGGTGTGGGGCTGGGTGCGAGGGGGTGTGGGCGTGGGGGTGGAGGGTGGGGCCAGGGGAGCCGTTACCTGGGCGAAAAGTAAAGCAAAAACAACCGCCCCACGCTTCTCGCGCGACGCAGCTGGAAAGCCGCTCAGGTGCAGGGCTACCTCCTCGAGGATCCGGTGTGGAATCCCTGGGCTCCCAGACCCGCTGGAGGCGGGGGAGGGGGCTTGCGAGACTACCCTCCGAGTTGTCTGAGGCCGGAACCTTGGCGAGGGAGTGTTCTGGATGAGGTTCGGACTTTGGGGGCAGGAAGGCGGGTGTGGGGAACCTGCAGTTTCACATGCAGCTCTGAGGGTCTCTGCCCCCCAGGCGGTTGGGCAATCGGAGAGGCTGGGGAAAGGACAGATATTCCCAGGTGTGTGTAAGTGGGAGTGGAGGAGGTGGGGACGACCCCTCCATCACCGCCGACTGTAGGGGTGCAGGTGCCGGTGTGGGGCTGCTGGAGGGGGCCCGGGCTCCAGGACCCTTCTAGTTCTTACTTCAAGTTACCAAACTATGACCTTCGATCGCCTCTCCCAAGAGCCAGGTGAAAGCAGGGGTTTTTGCCCCTAACCGTGCCCCCAATACCCCACAGGCGCGCGTGGTCCACCCCACCCCGCCCCGGGCAGGTTCGAAACTTCGCGAGCCACACTCGCGTCCACGTATATTCGTCCTTGGCAGTTGAGAAGGTCCCTGGTTCTGCCACTCTCGAAGCGGAGACAGCTGGGGTCGAGGAATCGGAACCCGGAAATCGTTAAGGTTCAAATCCAGTTCTGTTGAAGCCCCAACGAGTATCTGGAGCCTTAGGACCCAACCTTTCCTGACAGCCGGGCTGGAGGGGCGAAGGGACTTCGGCTACGGGGCCTCATTTCGGCTGCGGTGAGTGCGCCCCGACTCCCCGCCGTCTTGCCCCAACCAGTTCCGCTCTGGGAGCAGAAAAACGCGTGAAAGGCGAAGATGGGTTTTCCCTAAACGTAGCCTAAGAGGGTGGCGACCCCCCTCTGCCTGGCCCGCAGGGATCAAAGCACCTTCTCTTTCCTCCTCGTCCCGGCCGCTCGGTTTCAACCCCACTCTTAGCGCCCAAGTTGCCACTAATTTTTCAGCTCCTCTCCTCTTTCCATGTTCTGCTCGTTTCACTAAGAAACTGCCCGTCAATTTCAAACGCTATGTGGTTGTTAAAAAATCCTAATCGGCACGGTTCTACCACCTGCCCCGGCCTCGGGGACCCGCTCCCCGCCCGCCCGGAGACGGTTCCGCGTATGCGCTCCTGCGGGGTGTGCCCGGGCGGCGGGCTAGGGCGCACGGTGCCGACCGAGCGCTGCCCTCCGCGACTGGGTTAACGCGCGGACTTCTCGCGGGCCAAGCGGCGGAGGTCAGCCCCGGCGGGTAACTGTGTGGGTTCACGCAGGGGTCTTTTGGGCGCACCTCTCCCACAGCGGGGGCTACCGCTTCTGACCCTACCCTGTCCCCCAACTTGGGAAGGCGGCGTCTGGGGGAGGGGGGAAAGGGGCCCAGAAAATGACCACGCATTTTAGAGAAAGGTCGTGCCCGCTTCCCAGCCTCACCTAGTTTGGGTTGCGGCCAGGCCCCGCCCCTCCATCTCCCCCCAGTCCTCCAATCTAGCGGAGGGAGAGATGCCAGCACAGTGGAGTCATGCCGCTGGCTTGGGCACCATTGGCTCATGGCTGGAACACGCAGCGGCGAGTACGCACATCTGGCGGCCCGCCCGGACGGCTCCGGTCCTGATATGGAGAGAGAGGGCGGGCGGGTGTGCGTCCGAGAACCAGACGCCGGGAGAGTTTGTCGCGGCCGGCTCCTCCCCGAGCTTGCATCACCAGTCCCCCTCCTCCCTTCCCCCTTTGGCCCCTCCTCCATCCCTCCTCCCAGCCTAGCCTAGTTCGGCTGGTTCTCGGGGGAAGCTATTAATAGCATTACGTCAGCCTGGGACTCGTAACCAGGAGTAAGCTGGCTCGCCGCCAGCCCGAGGGCTATAAAAGGGGTGATGCAACGCGCTTTGAGCCACAGTCGCACGCAGCGAGGCGCGCAGTGCCCAGCGCTCTCCCGGCGCCGCCGCCCGAACCCGAGCACACCCGCCCGCCAGTCCGCGCGCCGGCGGTGCGTCCTCGGAGCTCGCCCCTCTGCCCCGCAGACAGCCTGCCCGACCCCGCCCCGACCCCGCCCGCCCTCTGGACCCTGGCCGCCCTGCGTGGAGACCGGAGGTGAGCGCTGGAACCGAGTGAGTGAGCGCGGCGAGGGTGGCCCGCTTTCATTCCCTTTGCGCCTCTCTAATAACCAGTCCCGCGACCCCTGCGCCCGTCCCCGATCCGCGCCTCCAGCCTCTGGCTGCGAAAGAACTCTGGCCGAACTTCTCCCATGCAAGGCTGCTCCTCGGCGCTTCGGAAAGTTTCTCCCAAAGAACTTTCTCTTTTGACTTGGGGCGCGAGGGGTTCCCAATGACGGAGAGGGCGGGCTCCGGCTCCTCCGCGGGCTTCGGAGCCCCGTTCCTCTCCGCCTTCGACGCTCGCTTATCTCGCCTGGGGCTGGCGTGGGGAGGTGGGTGCGCGGGGGTGGCCGAGGCTGTCCAGCTCGCTGTCCCACTCATCCTTCGCTTCGTGCCCGGCACCGCCGTTCCCGAGCCCAGCCTTTCCGGGCCCCGCGGAGAGGCACCGAGGCCGGCTGCCGGCGGAAGGGCTGCCTCAGGAGCGGGACCGAATGAATGGGAAAGGGACGGTCGTGCCGGGGTCGCGGGCGCGGCCGCTGGGGGTCGCCTTGGGCACCCTGGAGCGCTGGGCGGCGGGACCGCGCCAGAGCCTGGAGCGAAAAGTTAGTTGGCATAAGTTTAGAGGTGGCGGGCGTTCGCGTTGCTGCCCAGGGGTGGAAGGCGGTGAGGCTTCCCGGCACAGGCTGGTGTCCAGCCCCTGAGCGGGAGACTTCTGGTCCCAAGGCTCTCACTCGCTTTGCTCTCGTACCTGTGACTCTTCCTCTGGCAGGTCTGCGGGTTTCTCTGCGTTTCGCACCTTGGAGGAAGCAAGGGTGAGAAGCCCGCGCAGATAGTTGAGAGAATGCCTTCGTGGTCTAGTGGCCGGGACCCTGAGAGCTTACACTGCGCTTCTTGTCTTTGAGTCTCAGTTTCCCCAGCTGAGAGAAGTGGGCGCCCAGGGCCCAGTGCTGGCTCCCTCGGCCTGTTTGGAAGTACCAAGTGGTGGTTGGAACTATGACCATTAAGGTCCTCTCTGGCAGAAGTTTTTCAGATTCCAGGGCGATGTCACTAAAAGAAAGGGGACCCATGAAGAGCCTTGAATGACTTGGGGGATGGTGGGTCTCTGTCTAATGTCACTGACCAGCTTTGGAGGCAGTGAGGGGGAGGAGACTTCTCTATGGGTCATGTCTTCCCTTCCTAAGGTTCTTTCCATTGCATTGGTTCTCCTCTGATCCCCCACACCCCATTTTCATGTCATCTGCTTACTTACTTTCCTCCTAACCATTTTCTTTTCCTGAATTTTATTACCCAGATCACATTTACCTCCTTGTAAATAAGGGTGTTGCTAAACCCTTGATGAAGGGGACTGGGCGGTGGTGGGGGGGGGGGGGGGGGGGGGGGGGGGGGGGGGGGGGGGGGGGTGGGGGGTGATGAGGGATAGAAAATTCTGGTAGTCTCCCCCAATGCACCTGTTTCATTGTGGGTGACAGTCCCATTTGTTGCGGGAGCTCCCCATCTTTTTTTTTTTTTTTAAGAGTTTATTTATTTATTTGACAGAGATCACAAGTAGGCAGAGAGGAGGAAGCAGGCTCTCTGCTGAGCAGAGAGCCCGATGGATATGGGGCTGATCCCAGGACCCTGGGACCATGACTTGAGTTGAAGGCAGAGGCTTTAGCCCACTGAGCCACCCAGGCGCCCTGGAGCTCCCCATCTTTAAATGAAGGAGAAGTTGTTATTACTACCCTTCTTATTTTGTATTTAGTATTTGGTATAGACTAATTCTACGACATATAGACTCTCGCCTTGAGGATATCCTGGACAAAGACTGGAGTAGCAGAGAGGTTTGTGGTTGTTACCATCTGGGTGGTTTCAGGGACAGTGTGACAGGTCACACTCCAGGCTGACGGTGTGGATAGGGTAGAGCACCCCAGCACCTGTGTGGCAGCTGTTGGAGCCTTCCCATCCTTTCTGTCTTAACCCCACCCCTCTCTGTATCCCTCTTGGCTCTTTCTCTCCATTGTTCTCATTCTTCAGTACTCCCTCCCTGTTTCAGTGGTGTCAAAGCTGCCTCTGTTGTGGGTACCAGGTTACTAAGATTGCTGACCGCTTGTCTGCCTGGCCTGTGGCTCTATTCTCCATTTGCCTTATTGGTTGGTCCTATCGGTTTGGATCTCTATTGGTGATGAAGCAAAAGGAGCAGTGGGTGAGTGGTCAACAGCTTGGTGAGGGCCGGGCCACTCACAGCTCTATGGCCTTGGGCAAGTCACCACCTTCCTGGATCTCATGTTAATTGCAAAATGAAGATTTGACCTCCGTGCCTCTAATACCAGGCATTCCACCCCATTATGTAGAGCTCATGATTTCTGTTTTCACTTGGCTGAGCATGGAACAGGGTCAACGGTTGGAAGTGTCACCCAGCCTAGGGAGGAGGAAGTACATAGCCAGGACACCAGAGAAACTAGAAATGGTTTCATGTGTGAGAACTGGTTATTTCTCAAGTACGTGAGAGCAGTGGAAACAAGCTTTTACCAGCAAATAAATAGTGGGGTAGATTGGGATCTCAGGGTCAACCAAAGTGCAAAAGAAGAAAAAAGTGACCTGGATTTCATTAGCTTCCAGTTAATCCCTGGTTAATGGGGCTAACATGCATTGACAACAGCATTTTGAGTTCCCCTGAAATGGGAAAAGTGGAATCACAGTAGTAATGGCCATCCAGTGTGTATATAAATCAGCCTTTGTGACTCTTGTATCATCTTCTTGACCATCTCGTGAGGAAATGGGGGCAGGCGGTATTGGCCTCATTTTACAGATGAGGAGACTGAGACCCAGAAAGTGTGGGTGGCTTATCAGTGATAAAAGCCCAGTGATCAGGCACAGTGATGGGCCTATTCAATTTTTAGATAGGCTGGGAGAAAGACCAAGATAGGAAGTTTGTGAAAGACCCGTATCGGCTTCCTATACTGTGAGATGTTTTACGAACAGCACTTGTTGCGGGGAGATGAAAATTAGAAGTGAAAATTCAGCGTAGTTGTAGCTGCTAGGAAATAAAATCTGGGAGTTGAATTTCCAGTTAAAGAAATGCACGAGTAAAGTTTCACTTTCTTGAAAATGATGAAACTGCCAAAGATATGACATGGTTTCTGATTGAAGATAATGAAGCAAAAGTAAAATGGAGGTTCTTTGTAGCAAGTCTGGACAGTTTTAAGATCAATGTAGAAAGCCAACTCAGAAAATCCCCAAAGAGATTTTTTTGTCCTTCAATGAGGGGGAATGTTGGTAGGTCTCGACTTCCAGAAAGTTGTCTGAAGCTTTAACTTCATTTTCCTCATAGAGGTACAGCCTGAGCCTGGGCTGAATCAGACCTTAAGAGAATGAGTCAAGGGGTAACTAGAAAGTAGTATCTCAAGAAATTAAGCTGTAGCAGAATGCAGAGAAAGCTCAGATCTCTACAAATGTAACTGATTTCCTTTCTGCAAGGCTTTGTTAAAGCATTTTTACAATCCGTTTCCACCCCCCAAGTAAGCCCACCCATTGCTTTTCATGAAAACATTCCATACCACTGACATTCTTGTTACTTTCATCGGGATGGTTGACTTTAAACTAAAAAAGGAAAAAACCAGTCCCAAACAGCAGACCCCAAGCCCCGTGAGATAATTAATAAACTTAGCTGGGGGGTGAAATAGAACTACACTCAAATTCAGACTACCGAAGTGGAGGAGCGCCATCCGGTCATCCAAACAAAGGCCCTCCAGTGGTAGCTCTGAATTCCATCCCAGAACTACAGGGTTTTTAATCAAGTTGGTTAAGGGAGGGAAAACATGAATGCACAGGAGAATCCTAAGCCTCAGGGCTTCAGGAGGCTGTTTCTCAGAGCTGATCACCGGCCAGAGAAGGACCCTCCCCTCATCCTGCCATGATGCAATTAAACTGATAGAGGAGCCTGGGATCTAGCTCACGACACAGGGCTTTGGGAAGAAAATGACAGCTGTTTCCCAGACTTCTCTGAACAGTCAGTGGTGGCACTGATGGCCTGGCATTCTTGCCTCCATCAGTGTTTTTCAGATCGTAAGGGGGAGTCCGTTCAGAGGTCAGGGTGATCTCTTCCGAAGTGTTTGAGATCACGGAGAATGACCAGCCACCCTGCCAGCGGGACCCTGCCTAGCATCTGTCACAGAGCCGGCCCCTGGGCTGGAGGGACCCGGGGGGGGCCTCCCCGTTGTTTTGTATTTCCCAGGGCACGTTCATGTATTACTTTCTCAACTCCTTGCACAACTCTGGAAAAATGGGGTGATTGGTCATTAGCCTTCTTTTATGGAGGAGAAAACAGGCATTGGGAGATGTGATGATGCGTAAGTGGGCCTCAAATCTGGGATCATCTGACCCCAGTCTAAGGATTGTATGGACCAAAGACCCACTTAGGGCTCTGGAAATGGAACCAGAGTGTGCGGGCTGACACAGAAAGACCAGCCGTCCGTCGCACGGAGTGCATTCTCCCCCTGGCTCCCTGCTTCTGCTTGCTTCTCCTCTCCGCCGCTTCTGTAACAGGACCACCACCCGCCCGTGCCAGCCCTCACCCCGCCAGAAAGGTTTGCTCTGGCTTTTTTGGTTTTTGCCATGTAAATAGTGTTTTATATTCTATAAGTTCAGGGTGTGAATTCTGGGGTCAGACCTAATGCAAGTCCTGATGCTGCTCATACCGACTCTGTGAATTTGAACAAGGTGTTCAGCTGGTCTAAACCTCAGTTACCTGATCCGCAAAAGGGGGCTAGGACCTAATGCGCGGGGTTCTCATGAGAGTTACATGAGATCATGCAGGTGAGGTTTCTAGTGTCAAGGAGACACTCGTTAAATGTTAGTCACACGCCAAAGGGCTACTACTAGACTGGGCCAGTGACTGCACAGGGCCAGATTGAGAAGGACACTCCAGGGGACAGTGTGCCTAGACTGTCCCCACATACCTGGACAACTGACTGCAGGGATAAGGGGCACGGCTGCTGCTGGAAGGAGGGCCCAGCGGGCTGAGATTTGTGGGGGGGCTCTTCAGATTGGAACTGTGGGCCTCTTACGACTTCCTCCCTTCCCTTTCCTTCCGTTGCGCCTTTCGGCTCCCTGGGCCACCGAGTGACAGAGGTAGATGAGAGCTCAGAGACCGGTTAATTTGACCCTGTCTTTCCCCCTTTCATGTACTCAGTGGGGCAGTCTGCGGGGGACAGCAGACCTTGGGAGCAGCCGGTGCCAGGTGCTGGGCCAGCTCTGGGCACAGCAACGGTAGAGACACCCAGTCCCCATGCCACAGGCACTCTCAGCCATCGGCCAGATGAAGACTGAGACTCGGTCTAGGTCACGCTGCCCCTCAGTGCTGGAGCGGGTCCCAGGTTCCCTTCGATCCCCAGCCCCAGCCTTTGCAGACACCACGGGGCTGAACACCACCCCCCCGGGAGAGGCCCAAATTCTTGGTTCCTTGCTTTGCTTCTCTCTGAGGTCTTTTGCTTCAGCGTTCTTAACCTTAAGAAGGGGCTACTGGGGGCGCCGGGGTGGCTCAGTGGGTTAAACCACTTCCTTCAGCTCTCGTCATGGTCTCAGAGTCCTGGGATCGAACCCCATGTTGGGCTCTCTGCTTGGCGAAGAGCCTGCTTCCCCCTCTGTCTCTCCCTGCCTCTCCACCTACTTGTGATCTCTCTCTATAAGATAAATAAATAAAATCTTTAAAAAAAAAAAAAAAAAAGAAGGGGCTACTGGTCCCTTGTGACGTGACTCTCCCACCCCAGCCCCAGGCCCTGCCATACTGGGCTGAAGAAACACACGTGCTGGCTGCGGTTGCTGTCCTCATTCTCACTGACTTGGATCAAAATTGTTGAGGAAGAAGCTTCAGAGGTTAATTCGCTAAATCCAAGGGTCCCCAGGCCGTCATTCTTACTTCCATTCATGGACAGACAGAGTTGGCTTCGCTTCAAATACCTTCCAAGCTTCTTTTCAAAACGGAGACTGAAAGTGGGGTTACATAAGAGTCTCACTGTTGGGTTTTTTGTTTTGTTTTGTTTTGTTTTTTTCTTTAAATGCTCTTCCTCTTTCAGGACTGTTTGAGGCTACATTTGCGTATATGCGCACCAGCCAAAACTAACACCTTCTTGAACTCAGAGTAGCCTGAAATGCCACCCTTTATACATTTCAAGGAGGCATTTTATGCACATCACTGAGCTTTGTGCTTTAAGAACCTGTTTTCCTCAGGAGGAGGCATAAAATGAAAACAACACAGAAGCCCAAAGGGAGTGCGGCGGATATGGGGAGACTTGGTCCTGCGCCCCAAATCCCTGAAGTAGTTTGGGTCTCCATATTTCTTTCAGCAAGATGATGCTTCAACACCCAGGCCAGGTCTCTGCCTCGGAAGTCAGTGCATCTGCCATCGTCCCCTGCCTGTCCCCTCCTGGGTCACTGGTGTTTGAGGATTTTGCTAACCTGACACCCTTTGTCAAGGAAGAGCTGAGGTTCGCCATCCAGAACAAGCACCTCTGTCACCGGATGTCCTCTGCACTGGAGTCGGTCACGGTCAGCGGCAGACCCCTTGAGATGGCAGTCACGAAAACCGAGGTAGGTTCCCAGCGTTCTCTCTGGTTCTTTCCGCACTTTTCCACTGTACAGCCCCCAGGCTGGGCGTGCTCCAGGCAGGGGCTGCTCAGAGTGTGGTGACGGTGTTCATCACCGCGAGGACCCCAGCAGCCAGCCTGGGGAGCCAGGACCAGCCAGCTGTGCTCACAGCCCCGGTAACAGCTTCTGCTCCCAGGGCGCCTCTGTCTCCAACACTTGCACGCTTCCCTGTCGGGCGCGCTTCCATAAGACGCCTGGAGTAACAGGCGTGGTGAGAAGTCTGAGAGCTGGTTGCTGGCCGTGCGGTGGTGGCTCGAGGACCTCAGAGGGGAGGTCTTTGTGGGCTACTTTGTGGGCCTTTCCCTCGTGGATAAGAGACGGGATTATATCAGGCTTACTCATCTGCCATGACCACTGTCTTTGGTCAAGGGGTAGCAGAACTGGCCAAGAAAGAACTGAGTTTAAAAGGAAGTTGGTTCTGCATCTTTATGATTCTATAAAAGGGTGTGGTGGTAACAGTGACTCCTGCATAGGATTGATCTAAGGCTTCAACGACATGGCGTTTGCTGGGGGTCTCGCTGGTGGGCAGCACTCGGTGACTGGCCACGGGGCTCCACATGACACTTTATCCATAAGCCATCATTAGAGGCATCACCTGTGCTCCGTTAACCTCAGGATGTCATCATCGCCTTGTCTGCTACTGGACAGTGCAAGGTGGGCCATAGGGCACACACGGAATTTTTAAAAAATTCTCTAAATACCTTGAGATAACAGGATGTAATGGGAAGTAGTAGGCTCCCCATAGAAGAAAGAAAAGCATTTTGCAAGGGTATTTGGAGAGTTCTTTAGAGGAAGAAGCAGATGTCCAATACAGAGGACAGCCAGTGACAGAATATCTCCTGCTCTGAGGCCGTACCCCTTAAAGCACCCAGCTTATCTGCTGACTGTGTTTACTAGGTGACCTTCTGATTTTAGCTCAGTATAACAAGGAGGGAGGTGCTTCTGATGGGAAGAGAATGCACCAACTAAGTCGTTGAAAATTCAGGTCCCCTTGTTTGCTATAATTCTCACCTGTGAAACCGATGGGCATGCATGTGTTTGGGCAGCAGGACCCTGTTCTGCCAGGTCCCAGTCACCTCTGGGAAGGCAACAAGGTAGAATGAGGCAGTGCATCCCAGAGAGGACACAGGACAGGGAGCCAAAAGTCTGGGTTTACACCTGAGCTTTGTTGCCTGCTGATTTAGTGACCATGAACTAGTGATACCTGGGTCTCCCCGAATGCACTGCTGCTGGTCCCTCTGTCCCTCATTTCCATGTCAGGACAGTCAGGAGATTGAACCGAATGGCTCTTTAAAGCCTTTTCTATCTCTGACAGTGTATGATTCTGAGATTTGCTCTACTTTCAAATACTTCCTCATATGAGAAAACCCTGAGTCCTCTCCCACTACCCCCAAACACCTGTAGGGTTGTGTAGAGAGCACCACCATTGCTGAGTTCTTGATGAGGAACAGTGAGTAACTAAGGCTTACGTAGCACTGACTGTAAGCTAAGCTCTGTAAAAAGCATTTGAATTTTATATATATATTCCTCCCCACACCATTAGATTGATAAGATTATTGATCGTATTTTACAAGTGAGGGAAACTGAGGCTCAGAGGAGGATGGTAAGTTGCCCAGGGTGTCACAGCTGATAAGTGGTGAAGCTGGGATTCAGAGCCAGTTTAGTTTAAACTCAGATGTCTGCCTGTGCGGTCCTGGGGTCCAGAATGTAAAAAATAAAACTGTCCCTTGCCCTGCTTTCCCCTCGGGCTTTGTTTCTCTAAATCATGAGGACTTCCATCTCTGTGCAGCTAACTCAGTGTCGTCAAAGCCAAAGGACTAGTAATCAGATGGGTCTGAGGTGACTACAGTGCCCCAGGATTTCTCTGATTTGAGGTGTGGCTCCCTGGGGAGCCCTTACCTACTGTCCGGGGCAGCGACAGGTGACACAACAAGGTCTGACGTTAGCTGCCTAGACCATCACCCACTCAAGCCCACCGTGAGTACTTCATCCCGGGCAGTCTCAGGCTTCTAAGCCAAGCCCTGCGGCTGAACTTTGTGGGTTTCCCATCAGTCACGATCAGAGCCAACCTCCAGAGAGGGCCAGATCCTAAAGCGGGACAGGATTTTGTTCTCTGAGGAGCCCCACGGCTGCCTCAGGGTGGGGCGCAGAGGAAGAGGTTGGTAGGTCTTTGCTGGCTGAGTCACTGGTTGGATCCTGGTCACCGTCCACAGGTGGCACCAAGGCCCAGGCCGATAATGCCACTTTGTTTGGGGAATATGCTTGGGTTCCTCTTTTCCGGGAGCTTCACGGGCTTCTCTGGAATTCCTGAAGGAGGTGCTTTCATGCTCTGAGTGAAGACAGAGGTGAATGGGGTGCCCTGGGTCTCAAATCAAAGAAGAGGCAGGAGAGAAAAGGTGGACGGCTAGCCAATGTTCCTGACGTCATTCCTAGATCCAGGGGAAAGGAAACGAAACAGAATCTGTTTTCTGCTCCAGGGGATTACAGTCATTACTGATAGATTTCAATTTGAATATCCCACTCATTTCAGAATCCAAATGTATTTTTCAGATAAACTGAATTTTAACTGACTAGTATGGTCAGTGTAATTTTTTTTTAAGATTTTATTTATTTATTTGACAGAGAGAGAGATCACAAGCAGGCAGAGAGTCAGGCAGAGAGAAAGGGGGAAGCAGGCTCCCTGCCGAGCAGAGAGCCCGATGTGGGGCTCGATCCCAGGACCCTGAGATCATGACCTGGCCGAAGGCAGCGGCTTAATCCACTGAGCCACCCAGGTGCTCCTGTCAATGTAATTATTTTAAACTATTTTTAAAAAATTTTATTTATTTGACAGACAGAGATCACAAGTAGGCAGAGAGTCAGGCAGAGAGAAACAGGGAAGCAGGCTCCCCGCTGAGCAGAGAGCTCAATGCGGGGCTCGATCTCTGGACTCTGAGATCATGACCTGAGCTGAAGGCAGCGGCTTAACCCATGGGGCCACCCAGGCGCCCTTGTATTGTCAATGTAATTGTAACCAGCAGTTTTCGATTTGCAGTCTTCCTTTGCGAGTACATGTGGAGAGGTTTCATGCAGGACTTGACTTCTTCAGTCCTCCTCTCATGGAGGCTGTCCTGGTTTGCCATTTTTGTTGCAGTGAAAGGCACCGTATTTAAGATGGGTTGCAATTTCTGCCTCCCATGAAGCATGCGGTCTCTTGAATTTTATAGGTAGCTCCTGAAGAAGATGAAAGGAAAAAGAGGCGTCGGGAAAGAAACAAGATAGCAGCTGCCAAGTGCCGGAACAAGAAGAAGGAGAAGACAGAGTGCCTGCAGAAAGTGAGTCCTCCCTGCCGTGCCTGCAGTCGGGGCGGGGCGGGGCGGGGCGGGGCGGGGCGGGGCGGGGCGGGGCGGCAGGCGGTTGATCCTGGGTTCCAGCCCCTAGGCCGGCTGTGTGCTGAGCGGGGAGTCGGCTTGAGGATTCTCTCCCTTTGCCTCTCACCCCACTTCCTCTCTCTCTCTCTAAAATAAACAAGTAAATCTTGAAGAAAGAAACAGAGAGAGAGAGTTGTCCCTGCCTCACCCCTCCTCGTGCTCGTGCCTGCCCCCCACCAACCTCATTTGCCATCGCAAGGGGAGTCAGAAAGGCCCCTGCCCAGAAGGATGTGTAGATGGTAGTGAGAAGCCAGTTGCTGCAAGAGGGGGACAAAGCTGTTAGCACCTCCAAGGGGATTCTGGGTGTAGAAGAAGCAGGTGTGTGAATTAAAAACCACAGCTTGTCTGCTGCCCAGATTCCCGGCAGGCTTGGCCCGTCCACACATGTCTGGCCCCTTCCAGGCTGCAGGATCTGTCAGCCCAGTCAAAGGAAGCCTCCCTCACCCGTTTTACCAAGAGAAGGAAGCTGCCAGCTCTCATTGGCTCAGTATGAAAAGCCTTTAATTAATCTCTTCAAACAAGTTATTTCCTTAATCTGCAAGCAGTGGTTACACTCTTTTTTTCCTCTGCGTGCTTCTGTGTTCTTAACTCCCTCCCTTCTCAGCTCATCCTGCGGCCCGTCCGAGGTCCCTCCTGCATTCTGACAGCTCCCCTTCTGCAGGGAGAAGCTCAGGCAGGAAGAGCATCTTCAGGCAGGCGGGGTGGGCCCTGGCACAGTCCTTCCCATGCCTTTGTCCCCTCCCCCGAGTGTAGACAGGCCAGGGCAGAGTGTCCACCGGGGGTCTGCAGGTCCCCAGGGGTTCTGGTGATGGCTTCAGGGAGGCAGTGAAAATGGAGACATTTTGTGTGCTGCCTTGTACATTTCTTTTGGGGAGATGAACTTCTCACTGAAATTAGCGACTCGGGAAAGACTAAGCACCACGAGTGTGCATTTCTCGGGGCCCTCTTGGGTCCAGGAGGGCTGCGCATGGGCTCTTGGACTGACACAAAGGAGTTATCTGAGCCCTTGGTTCATTGCCATGAGAGTCACAACCTGCAGTTAACTGTGAGTGGAAACTCGAGGGCGTCTCTGAAGAAGCCTCCCAAGTTCAAAGGCTTCCCCAGGATCTGGATTCTTCCAGACCTAATGCTGCTGTCCCAGCTTTGTGACGACACTGTCCCTGGGGAGCCCACCGCACTCCCTCCCTGAGGGCCGTTCCCAGCCTGATGAACCCTGATGGCAGTGACCTCCCGCACTCCGAGGCCAGCCTTTCTGTACTGGAACCTTGGCTCCATCCCTAACACTTATGTTGCTTTTCCCCCAGGAGTCGGAGAAGCTGGAGAGTGTGAACGCTGAACTGAAGGCCCAGATCGAGGAGCTCAAGAACGAAAAGCAGCATCTGATATACATGCTCAACCTTCACCGGCCCACGTGCATTGTCCGGGCTCAGAACGGGAGGACTCCAGAAGATGAGAGAAACCTTTTTATCCAACAGATAAAAGAAGGAACATTGCAGAGCTAAGCCATCGTGGTATGGGGGCAACTGGGGAGTCCTCATTGAAACCTTCTATATCCCGAACCCTGAAGCCATTGGAGATCTGACTTCCTGTGCCCCTCTCGCATCCCAGCTGTGAAGAACCATCGAGGTGGAAGAGCTCTGGGTAACTCAGCTGGGCCTTCCCTCTCTGCGCCAGAGTGGACACTGGACCAGGATGAGGGCATCTTTTTCTCTCAATGCCAGGATTTAAGCCTTAACATGTTGGCTATTCTTGGATGCTGCAGAGGGGCCCCAGTTAGGGTCCTGCCCATCTTCTGCCTGGATTGTACCAAGACCAGGACTCTCAGCATTAGAACTCATGCTGAAGAAGTGTCTGGAGCTTGGGTGGATGGAGTGGGGCCACGTCCTGCACTGCCACTGCCTCAGCCACACACAGGGGACACGGAGTGAGAATGACATTTAGCAATGTTGTACAATGGCCAGGGTTGTGCTTTCTAGCAAACCTGCTATCAGGCACCGGAATTACTGTGTGCGAGGCATCGCTGTGTCCAAGCTAGGCATTGTGCTCTCCTGGTGTTTGTTGCACACAACACCGGTGTGATTTTCCTCGGATCTGGTTTCTGAGAGTTTGGGGGGTGATCACCACAAGGCAGTGTCTTACAGAATGTTGAGGTGGCCAGAAGAGCTTGTCCACCCCGGGAGAAGAGAATTCTGCTGGCGAGCTGGGCAACTTCACATCACTAGAGAAGGCCCCCTTTCCTTCGGCATCAGGGTATTGATGCAAAACTCATGGGCGTGACTGCAGGTCCTCTGTCGCAAACTCAGTTCTAATGTCACAGGAAGAAAGCAGGAAGTCCGACTTCCAAAGGGCTAGGACTCTCCACTCGGTGACTTAGGTCAGGAGTTGTTTCTAGGCCAGAAGAGCCAAAGAATATTCCATTTTCCTTCTCTCGCGGTTCACAACCACATTCAGTGGAGACACATTTGAAACCTGTGATGCCGAGGCTTTAGCATTGTTGTATGTTAGTGGCATTGTTTGTCATGAGGATGTTTGTAGAAATCTGGCCCAAAGCATTGAGAGCTGTGAGAGGTCATTCACACTGGCCACAGGACTCTGGCTACTATCTGTTTAAATTCTGATGTTTCTGTGAAATCCTCAGAGTGTTTAATCCTACTCAATAGTACATTACAATTTTCTGTAAGAGAAAATATTACTTATTTATCCTAGTATTCCTAACCTGTTGATATAATAAATATTGGAACCAAGACGTGGTAAACTTAAGTGTTGTGCTGGTTTCTGTTCTTGTTCAATGGGTTTGTGGGTGAACGTGAGTCATTTCCCCACCTCCCACTCCTCCATTGTGGGCAGAGGGGCGTTCTGCTTAAAATTCTCCCAGGAGGGGTGCCTGGGTGGCTCAGTGAGTTAAAGCCTCTGCCTTCGGCTCAAAGGGTCATGATCCCAGGGTCCTGGGATCGAGCCCTGCATAGCAGGGAGCCTGCTTCCTCCTCCCTCTCTCTCTGCCTGCCTCTGTGCCTAATTGTGATCTCTGTCTGCCAAATAAATAAATAAAATCTTAAAAAAAAGAATTCTCCCAGGAGTCATCCTTTGCTCCTTGAGGAGCCTGTTAGGGTCCGTGATCAAAGGAACGAGACTGACACAAAATGAAAATCAAACAAAGCTTTATTTCGTGCCAAGCATCAAAAATCAAACTGACTGGTAGGGGCCATCTCTTACAAAGAGATGACGATGACCCCAACAAGGTCACTCCCAAGAAGGCCGCTCCCAAGGAGGCTGCTCTGGACGAGGCTGCTCCGCAGACGAGGCCACTCTGGACGAGGCCGCTCTGCAGATGAGGCCCCTCCCTGGTCGGAGGCGCTCCCAAGAAGAGGCCGCTCTGGATGAGGCTGCTCTGCAGACAAGGCCGCTGCTGACGAGGTCGCTCCCCTGACAGGGCCGCTCCCCGGACAGGGCTGCTCCCAAGAAGAGGCCACTCTGGACGAGGCTGCTCCCTGGGTGAGGCTACTCCTGACGGCGAAGAGGCGACGACGACAGCGATGATGACAAGGAGGACAACAACCCCGATGACACAGACTCTGCTCTCCATGACGCCACTCTGGGACAAGGCTGCTCCCCAGAGGAGGCCACCACACTGGACGGGGCCGCTAGACAGCTTCGGACGAGGCCGCTGGACGATGACGAGGCCGCGCACCGATGAGGCTGCTCCCCAGAATGACACCGCTCCAGCGAGGCCCCTCACAGCAGGGCTGCGGCTCAGAGCAACAAGGCCCCTCGCGGCTCAGGGTGGCAAGGCCACTCGCAGCTCGGTGCAGCAAGGCCGCTGGGAACCGCAAGGCTGTTTTCGGGGGGACTGCAACTCGGTGGTAGCAAGGCCCCTGGCGGCTAAGGCCGCTGGCGGCTCTCACGGCTCTGACAGAGCTGTTGGCTCTGACAGCTCAGTTCTTACATAGACCTCTGCTGGCTCTGACAGCTCTGGCAGGTCCCCTATTGTTCCCTCTCCTCAGCCTCCCAAACAAACTTTTATAGGGAGGGGTTGTTGAGCCCGGCCCACACACAGGTGGCCAATGGGATTTAAACTCACCTCAGTAAATATATGCACACCCCACTGATTGGATGTCTTCACCTGGCCTGGCCCACCCCTGTATCTAGGCTTTGCAAGTAAGTTCCTCTGGGAGGGGCAGGGTCAATCTAAGTTCACTACATAGGGTCAATCTAAGTTTACTGCAACAAAATGGCCCCCTCTGGCCAACCAGGCTCTTACAAGCCCCAGGGTGAAATAGTTGACTTTAAAATCTGTTCCTCAGTTGGTGGCTTCTGATACCCAGTTTCTCACTGACAAACCCCAGAACACGGCGCCAACCAAGTATATCCCTTTGACCAACTGTTTGGTGTTAGCATAGAGTTTTGAAATAATATCTGAATTGCCAAATATCACAAATGGGTCCCTTTGCATGTACAGACGCCTACAGTGTAGACCCGTTGTTAAGCTCAACACCCTACCTTCTGCCGCAGTACATTTCTGAAAGTAGTCACTCGACTACACCCATTATGTCCAAATATGTATCTGACTGCTATATGTGTTTCAAACACAAGGAAAGAATGGAGGAAGACAGGGAGAGAATCATTTTAGATGGGCTAGGTGTGCTAATTCAAAAAAAAAAAAAAAAGTACTCTGCCGAGTTTTCTGGAATCTCCAGAATAGGATTCCTTAGGTCTGAAAAGAACCAGGCACCATTGCTCTTTGCCTGCACACAAAGGTATCCGTACCAGGCTAGAAATAG